>NW_028258312.1:10000000-10303030 GCF_053883595.1 Heterocephalus glaber | reverse complement strand
AAAAATTATCATCAACCATTGATACCTGAGGATCACTTTCTTGCCTCAAATTTAATCGTATTTCCCCTCACAAATGATTTTTGCTTTTATATAAATACTATCAATTTAATGATACTTTTTATATCTTATTTATAATATTTTGTATTTTCAACAATTAAGTGTAGGAAGTATTTGTCAATAAAAATGGACCCGCCTTACTCTTTTTAATGGTTGTATGGTTTTACATTACATGGATGCACAAAGCACTACTTTACTTGAACTTGCACAATTTTAAACAAATCAGATTTGTTATTTTGTTGCTAGAGATTGACACAGGTTGTCATGTTCACACTCTATTACTGAACTACACATCCTGTCTCACCAACTCCTGCTTAAAAGATCCAAACAACTTTTAGATTATATAACTTTTGCTTCAAAAAGTATTCAGCAATCCTTTTTATGGAGATATTATTTTCATACCCGTGTACTTCAAATATCTCAATAATCAACAGCTATTTTATTATAATTTGTAAATTCAATGATTTATAACTGTTGCTTACCCTTATTATTGTCTCAGTTTTACTGACACACACACATGCAAACATGCACAAACACACCCACAAATACACATTTTCAAGTAGCTTTAAAGGTTATGAAGCCAAATATCACTAATTTTTTGTTTTCTGAGTCTCATGTACATTTTATTAATTTATAATAAAAAATAAAGTAATTTTCACTTAGCAAGCATGATCTTTAAATAATCATTCTTCTCCATACCTTCAACATTCTCTGGTGGTGTTTCAAACAGCTCTTGGAAAGTCCAAATTTTAAAGCCAGAGCAGCTGTTCAGCAAACATTCACACAAGCCAACAGGCTAGTATCTTCTCAATAGGCTTGTGTAACAAATAACTGCAAAATTGCTTCCGCATAAATGAGAAGTTGGTGGCCAGCTAGGAAGTTTACATGTGTAATTTGGGTGAATCCCTGGAAAAGATGACTCAGGATGTGCATGTCTGTTATATATAATGAGGTAAAGTCAGGATACTCATGGAAGGATTGAAGAGTTCAGAACACTTTTCATATGAATAATTTAAGGTATTGGCTTGAGTTCAGCATCATTAATTATCATTTTCCACAGTAAATTCTTTACAATTCCTTTGAGGCAAATATCATTTTCTCTCTTCAAGTCTTGTGTGTCTGATTAGAGTACCCTAAATTATCCTTTTTACATATATATATATAGTATATATCATACACAATGATGTTTTTATACCTTAGAAATTGTATGAAATATTTTAATTGTTTTAAAATTGATAGATATTGGTTAGCTTGAAGGTAAGAATGTTAAAGTGGCAGTAATAAATATTGCTTCCATTTTGTATGAATAGTTTTAATTGTTAATATACTATTAGTAATGTTATTTCAAGGTGGTTTATCTGAACAGAGAGAATAAACAAAAAAGATTTTAGAAAATATATGATCTTTATAAAATGTGATGTACACACAAAACTTGTGTTCTTGGACTAAGTAACTCAGTTTTATTTCCTGTTATTGGAAGTGCCTTTGCCAAGAAAAGACTAATAACATACATAATTGAGGTGCTATCTGCTTTGCTTACTTGATTGCTTTTTATCAGTAGGGGTTGAAACTTAAAGGCAATAAATGGAAGTATAAATTTTGTACCTCGTTGACTGTAGAAAATTAATGATATATTAGAACCTAAATTTCACTGGCATATATTATTTTTATTATTGTGGCTATGTAAAATGTCTTACAAATAGTATGGTTCTGTCTGTAAAAAACTTTAGTTTCCCAGTATATTCTTTTCCTTTTTTGCTATGAAAACCAATCACATCAAGAGCTCAACTTATACTGATCATCTTACTTCATCAATCGTATTACTCAAAGTGACTAAATAGCCAGCTAGAAATAAAATAATGCATCACTCAGCTGATTATGAAGAATAGAAAAGGAGAAAATATATACAAGAAGTCAATCATTTAATTGTAGAATCTGGTGTCTGTAAGCCCTAACAATTCCTTTTTGAGCTAATTGTGAAAGCCTCAACAAGGCAACCTTTATAATTTCATTATTTTGATGATATTGCACACCATTTCATCATTATAGTATTTGTCATAGTGAATTAAGATAAAATTTTAAGAGCATATTTACATGAAAGATGGTGCCATCATTTTAAGTATTATTTCATGTAAAGTATGATAGTTGTCTCTCTCATGAAGACAAATTGAAATCTAAGCCATTGATGGTATAGAGATATAAACAAAATTAACGATATTCAGTTTTTTAACTTATATTTTGCTATCTACTTCTGAAATAGTGGTCCTATAGGTCTTTGAAATTACTTTATTTAAAGAAAAAAAACACTTTTCCTCTTAATATCCTCTACTATTTTGATAAAACAAGATAAATATTGTTTGACCACTAATTCATTATGCAAATATTGGAAGCATATGCTCACTTTCATAAAAAATTGGGAACTAGAACAATGTTAGAAATACAATTCTGACAATATTACTGTACCCAGATCTTAATCTGTTTTGATTCAGAATGCTGTAACTAGAGATGTGTCTGATATATGGATAAGCTGCCCTCTTCTTCCAAGGCATTACAAAGATACAACTATCCACAAAATCTGCCAGTTACCTTTGAGTAATAAATTCCATACCAAAAAATATAAGAAAGACCTGTAGCTTTATGTTTTTAAAAAAAATATTTGATTAATTTTTATTGACTGTCTATTGTGTGTTAATGTATCTATTGTCTATCATATGTAAAGAGCAAATAATCGACAAGGTGTTCACTGTCTTCAGAAAACTTCCTACATAGCTGTAAATACAGACCTTATGTAATTTAACACAATTGTGATAGTGCAAATAGTAATATATATAAAATGCCATGGGTACCAAAAGAAGGACTCAAAAAGCATTGATGGAAATCGTAGTTAGTGAAGCAATCACAGAGGGAGATAGATTTATAGTGACATGAGCAATGAGTTCATATTAGACAGGTCCAGAGAAGCACAGAACAGGGGAGCCCTGTGAAGAAGTGGCTGAAGGAAAAGGAAGAACAATATCAGTGGCTCAGATGCTCATGATCTAGAAAGCAAGGGAAAAGCAGAATTGAAAGACGGTCTTTACATTGCCTCAACACCTCCTGCTGTCATTTGCTAAAATTAACTTTTCACTTTTTTATAGTTTCTATTACTTTTTAATTTTTATGTTCCTATGTCCTTCATTATATGTAACTATTTTCTGACTAACTTTAGCCAGAAAATGTAGGCTAGACCAAGAAAAGTATTACATAATCATGAATCCAAAATTTGATATTTTTTTAAACCGGTGATCGAACTCAGGACCTTGGGCTTGCAAGGCAGGTGTGGCACCACTGAGTTAAATCTTCAGCCCCAAAACTGGATGTTTTAAAATACTCTAGTCAATACGTTAATTGTGAGAAGATTTGCACTGATCCCCACTCAAGAAAATTTTGATCTTTTGTAATGTATCCTCGTGTAAGTAACACTGCAAATCAAATTAACAGAAAATTTGTCATGACTTGATTACTTCTTACTACATACAGTATTATTCTGAATCTTTTCTCAGAAAATCAAAAGAAGTATCTTGAAATGAAAAGTCTTTTCTTTTTTTTAATTAAGGAATATACTTGAGACCAACTCTCAGATTCCATATCTATGATACAAAGTAACTTGACTATTAGAAAAAAAATGCTCAATACTAAACCTACTTGAAAGATTCTTCAAACATTCCCTTCTAAAGACTCCAATATAAAAAACAAAATTACTGGTGGATGTCACTACACTGTTACATTCTGAAAATGGGTAGAATTGTTCCACAATTCTTCACATCCAGTCATTTTGCAATCATTGATAATTAAGGAAACCACTTTTTTCCAAAGGATAAGAGAGGTTTATTTAATACATGTGGAGCAGTAATCATGATCAGTGTAAAGTTCCAAGCCCAGATTGTGGAAGCTGCTGGTGCTGGCAGTGTGCTTTGTGTGTGCAGATGCGCACATCCCAAGTGTTGTATCTATTAGCCCAGAGATGCGGGCAGGACTGGACCTCATGCATACCAGAAATAAACAAAACTCAGCACTCAAATTCAAGATGCAAAATCAGTATAAAAAAATGAAAATGGATGGGAAATAATAACCATAACCATAGCACTTCGGGAAATAACCAAATTCTGAAAATGAAGTGAGACAGGGTAAATCAAACTTAATATTAAATTTTTAATATATAAAACAATTGAAGTGTCGCTAAAAACACAGAAGCATACACACATACTTAATAATGAAACAAAGGCTGGTGATCTCATGCACCAAAACATGAGATTCACTATTACAAAAATGAACTTATGCTGTCTTTCTTCTCCTACAATCTAACCAATATTCTGGAGCAAAACTATAAATTATCATAGTTGAAAAATACCTCCCATAAATTTGTAGTTTATTTACCTTTTGGTTGTGTCTATAGATAAACTTAAATCTTACATTCAGTTAAATTTTGTTTGTAGTTAATATTTACTTTCTTTTTACAATTGAATAAATCCTTATCTGACACAAAGACATGAAAATATTCTCCTGCATTTTGGGAAATGTTTGAAGGTTTTCACATTGAAATATTTATTCAGCGTTTTAATAAATTGTGATAATATTTTGTTTAGATTTTTGGGTGATTTTTACGTTCTTGTTGGTTTTGGTATCAAGGTTATACCAGACTTATTTAATGGATTTTCTTTTTCTTTTCTCTTTATTCTGTTTTGTTTATGAACTTAAGACTGTAATTATATATTACTCAAAGTATTTTTCAACAATCCTATAAAACCTTGTGGGCCTGGGTCTTCTTTGTAAAAGTTTTTACTTATAGGTTCAATTTACATTGTGATTATAGAATAATTTATGTTTCATCTTAACCCTTCAAGTGCTTTTATTATCTATTCCAAGGTTCTTATTCACCTTTATATAACATTTAATATTTTTACCATTAAATTTTTCAAACATTCACTAACGCTTTTATTTATTCTACATCTTTAGGATGCTTTCTTTTCGATTTCCAGTATTATTTTGTGTTATTTCTCTCCTTTTTATCACTGTTTCTAGAAGTTTTATTGCTTTATTAGCCTTTTCATCAGGATCAAGATTTTGACTTTGTTAAACTTCTATTTCATTTTTAAGAAACCAAATTTTGATGATTTTTCCTTCTAACAGAACTTGGGGTTTCTTATTCCAGAAACCAGGGAAGATACAACCCGAACCCGAGGAAGCCTCCTTCCTCATTGATTACAGATTCTCAGGGCAATTCAGAAACAGCTCTGTTGAATTTTTTTTTTTTTTTTTTTTTTTTTTTGTGGTACCAGGGATTGAACCCGGGTCCTTGCACTTGCGAGGCAGGCAGCAGAACCACTGAGCTAAATCCCCGGCCCCTCTGTTGAATGTTTTGTGGCAAATATCAGAATTAGGTTTTCCGTTTCCAATCTGACATTACAATTTTTTTAGTGTAACATGATTTCTGTGTTACTAGTTTCCAAATGCCAGTTTTAATTCTTTAGCTTATTTTTTATTGTTATTTGTCCTTGGACATTTTCTTTGCTTACAGCAGTGCTTTAAAAGTGTATTTGCTGTAAATTATCTAGGATCAAGTTGTAGTTTAGTAAGAAGTCCCTTCAGGATATCTTTCTGTCATACTGTTACAAATGGGATTTCCCTCTGAGACATTTTCAAAGGTTTAGGTGTTTCATGTAACCCTTACTTAAATATTTGATCTTAGGGAATGTGTGTCCTTTGAAGTCTCCTTTCAAATCTTTAGGTAAATTAGGAAAGTAATTCAGTGTGCAACAATTGGAAACATAACTGTTACTCTTTGAAAATATAAAAATAAATTTCTCTACACTAAAAGAAATCTTTTTCCAATGCTAATATCTTGATACCTGTCTAGTATCTCTTGAAATAACTGAAAAGAGATGGAAAAAACTAAGATTTATTGTGTTCTTGCAATGTGCCAGATATTTTAGTAGTTGTTTTAAATTTGACATCTCAGTAAATTTTCAGAGCAATTTTATGACTGAATGTTACATATTTTGTGTCACATATTTTGCCCAAGTGATGGGAAAGCTGACCAGTCCCTCTCTTTCTATCGTTCCCTAACATGTGAAGCTAAGGCCAGAAGGTGATTGTTGGTGAGCCAGGTAGAGAACCCTCACCAGAACCTAACCATGCTAAGAGACTGATTTTAGGAATCCAATCTTCAGGACTGAGAAAGAATACATTTCTGTTCTTTTATCTTATCATCTACTTTCAAGTATTTTTATTAACAAACTCATAAAACAATAGAACCGAGCATATAATAATTTAATAAAATTTTTGACTTTATAGTGATGTAAAAGCATATCCAACAAATACTTTGGTTTCATTTTTAGTACTCAATAAATTACATGATCTATTCAACAACTTTATTATAAAGTAGGTTTAGTGTATCATATTTTGCCCACTTTTAAATAAATGTGAGTGTTCTGAGGATGCTTAACATAAGCTACTTTAAATTATGATTTTTGATAATTTAGGTGTGTTATTTGTATTTTAAACATACTTTGACTACTTAGAATGAATTTAATGAGACATAGCCTTACTGTAAATCATGGAAAATCTATCTATCTATCTACCTATCTACCTATCTATCTATCTACCCATCTATCCATCCATCCATCCATCTACTCATTCAACCGTCTTCTTTTGTATTCAGTTACCTGCAGACACTTGTAGTCAAAAATTCTGCAAATTTTAAATTGAATATCTGAGAAATAAACATAGAAATTGTATTCACATAACATTTATGAAATTGTTACTATATTGCCTGTTTTATTATGTTATATTCATCAGTCTAATATATAAATTAAATTTAGTCATAGCTGTGCATTATATGAAAAAATAGAATACTCATAGACTGTATGCTTCATCCAAAATACTTTGGACCAGAATTGTCTTGTATTTGGAATTTTTTCAGATTTTGTATACTTGCACATACATAATTTGATATCTTTGTGATAACACTCAAGTCTAAACATGAAATTAATTTGTTTCATGTATACTTTATATACATTTCCTTATTTAATGTGCGATCTTTTGTGAACATGTGTTTTCACTAAGACTAGCTCCATGAGGTGATGTGTGGGACTCATCACATGTGCTATTATCTTGGCATTCAAACATTTTCTGATATTTTAGTAGTTTAGATTTTGAATTTTTGATTAAAGATGCTCAGTCTCTATAGAATTAGATACTATGCACAGTTTCAGGTATCTGTGGAGGACTTGGAACCCATCTTCTGGGAATAAGGAGAGCCTACTTGGTATGTACACACACATACATCCACACATATGCACACATACATATACTTATAAAAATCTATATAATCTGTGGTCTATTCAACATAAATAGTAAGACTATTAAATGTTTATCTATTCCTTTTATTTTGTTCCATATAGTTAAACCTAATGATATCACAGTTATTATCAACAAAAACTTGAGACATTTACAGAATGAAGTATAAATTACACAGTACCATGATATTGTATGGTAAAGTATCAAATACTGTAGAGACTAAGGACTGTCTTAAGATTGAAGACAAGAAAGGAATATATGTTATAGAAATTATATATGATTGGAATTATTTTACTTTTCAGTACAAATTGGGACAGATTGGGCCCAATATGACTATTGTAATTGAGTTTTATCTTTTAAATACTATCTTTTGGCAAATCAGTTATTTACTCCTTCTTACTCTTTTTCGATGGAAACAACACTGAACCAGACACGTGAATTCAGAAAAGTATTAGATGATAAATTAGATAAATAAGTATAAAGATTGCAAAATAGTTTTCCCTAATAATAGCTTACACATTTGTGGAAACTGCTGAAGCAGTCTCTAGAGGACTGCAATCCCTTTATGCAGGTTTCAATCTAAACGGCAGGAAGTAGAAAGAGAAGATTACAAAATCAGATGTCACAAGCAGGATCTGCAACCTTTTGATCACCGAATGGAAACTGTATCTGTTCTTGCTGCTTTGACCTGGGTGACTGGCACATCCTACAAAAGCTAGCTACACCACTGAATCCTGTGTACGGCCCCAAAGACAGGGACTCGAAGTGTGATTCAGAGGGAGGTGGAGGCTTAACTGATGCTTCTCAACAGTGAAGTAAATCAGTACAGCAGTGATGATATTATGTGTGACTCCAAAGAGTTTCTGGTTCCCTTCCACCCTCCTAATTTTCCAAGAATCTCCCTTGTGATTCTACATACAAGATACACAAGAAAAGAAATTCCAGGCACTATATTTCAGTGTGGCCAGGCTCACATATTTAAAAAATACTTAACTTTTCTTTTTCAATAGATCTTTATGTACAGAGGAGCAGGGCGAGCTGCAGGATCTCATGGCTTCACATACCAGCTATGGAAGGGCTCCATCCATGTCTCTGCTTACAAATGGAATCCAGAACTTTAGCCATCTGCTTCTACTGCCTGAACACCTCCACTCTGTGCTGCCTTTACTCTTGTCTCCAGGCCTGTGCGTGTATTCTGACTCTCCTATCCTGCCCCTAGCACAAGAGGCTCGACTCTTTGCAAACCTTTGCTTATACACAGCCCACATTTATTTACTCTGTGTCTATTTTTGGTTTGACTAGGTGCCTTGTTTCCTCTTCATGTGTTCTTAAGTCTTACCATACAAAGGAGATGTTTCTAAAGATTTTAGGATTATTTAATTGATTTATTGAAAACAAAGTGATTTAAAACTGACAAAATCAACCATGTTAATTTAAAGTGTTTAGTGTCATGAATTTCGACAGGATATATATGCCTGTATCCATAGTCAGAATTTGACAGATTGTTTTGTTATTATGAAAAATCGTCTATGTATTCTGAAGCACAAGTATTTAATTTCTCAGATATTTTCATTACTCATGGATAAGGATTTGTAATGTATGACTCATCTATGGAAAAGATATATACATAACTTAATACAAGAGGCCAATTTTTCGGAATATTTATTATATTTTTAACTCCAATTAACAACTTATGAGAGTTTTGGTTGTTATGAAAATTTTCAAATACTTAATATTTTGACTTTTTGAGAAATATACACATTCTAATTGGTATGCATACCTATTCTCAAATAGGATTATCTCATATTACTGTAACGTGCAATTTAATGATCAATAATATGAAACAACAATCCCTGAGCTCATTGATTATACATATATTTTCTTGTAGTGTCTATTCAAGAGTTTTGTCCAGTTCTTAAAAATTAACTTCTCATCGTTTGTATTATTGTTTTTAAAGGTTCATTATGTAATCTGCTTGCAAGTTTTCATTTTGATATATGCATTTTAAATATTTACTGTTTGTGGCCTGCCTTTTCATTTTCATAATAGTAACTTTGTCGAATGAAAATTTGTTGTTTGTTTGTTGTTTGAAATCTAAATTATTAATTTAGATTCTTTTATGGTATACATTATAGGGCACTATCTAAAAATGTTTAGGAAACCAAAGGACACATTGGCTCATATATTTCCTTATGTAAGTTTGATAATGTTAGCTTAAAAACTAATGATCTTTTTTGAAATAAAAGAAGATATTTAATATTTTTATAGAGATATAATTTATGAAATATATTGTTTCTCTGTGATTTATTTCCAGATATTTTTATCATTGCCTTTTCAGAAGATTAACTATTTTATACCTAGATATGAATTTCTTTGTATTTATCTCAATTAGTTTCATAGATTTTCCAGAATGTACAAAAATGTCTTTCACCAAATTTCCTTAGTTTTTATCTTTTGTCAGATATTTGTTCTCAATATTTTTATCCCTTGTTAATATACATTGAAATTTTAATGGTTTCTCAGATGCCCTTAAAATGCTCCTAATTTTTTTCAGTTTTCCTTATTTTCTCTCCAACTGGATGCTTTTTATTGTTCTTTATTCAAATTCATGAATCTTCTATTGTTTCATTATGATGTTGCATATTTACTATAATGTTCTTCCACCATCCTATTTTTATTTTGTATATTGTATTTCTCATTTATAGTACTTCCCAATTTTAAAATTTATTTCCAATCTCCCCACTGATGTCTCCTATCTTTTCATTCATTTTGGACATATTTTTTCATTTCATTCAGTGAAGGCATAATTATAATAGCTGTCTTAAGGCCTTAATTTCTCTTGATTTTGGACTCTGCAGTGAGAAGTAAATAAAATCTGAGTGAAATTCTTGACTGAATCACTACCTGGTTCCCTGTATGCCATCCACAACATAAATGTTCCGAGAGTCAGCAGAAATTAAGTAAGATTTTTCAGAGAATGTGAGATTTCTGTTTTGTCCCATTTTTTCTTTAATGATGTCTTCTCACTTTCCAGCAGTTGTAGCTTCATCTAGTTTCTTTCTTTTATTTCTTCAGCCTGAGAAGTGAGCTGACTTCAACTGAGGTATCAAATCCCTTGCATGTCTTGAAATTGCTGCCTAACTTTAGGCTATTACTACAAAAATTTCAATATATGTTGTTCTTTTCTTTCACATTTTAACTCTCTTTCAAAATGTACCTCATTTTCTTTGTTCTCTAGAAACTTGGAGGAGTGTTTGGGAGGGTTTGCTTCTTTATTTGTTTATTTATTACTAGGTATAATATTTGTTGCTGTTATATACAGGATGGTAAGCTCATCCTTTACCATATTTACTGCAGAACAATTTTCTACCTTCCTTTCTTGTATTTAAAGCCAAGCACACCTCTTATAATTTTTATACTTTTTGATTATCTTCCATCTTCTGAATAAAAAAGTGGTATTTAAATTGATTTATTTTGCATCTACTTTTAAACAAATATAGTAGCCACAGAAATTGGTGTTATTTAGAATGTAAATGATTTCTATTATCTTAATCAGGTAACAATAGCTACTGCACTAAAAATCTGGAAGTGATTTGGAATTAAGAATTATCAAGAACAAAGTAAATCAGCTCACAAGTATATAATTTTTACTCTAATATATATAAATTTATGTAAATGTTATTACATGAAACTTTTTCTGATTGTATAAAAACTTTTGTGATATTATAAAGTTTAGAAGAACAAAATATGATGAATACAGCCATTTCCAAAATATGTCATTAAATTCATACCTCTAGAGTGAGTGAATTTTGAGGAGTTTAACTTGTTTTATGACAGTACAATTGATAATAGACAAATATCAAGGTCTCACCTTTACTGCTTCAGGACCTAGCATGGGGAGAGATTTATTCAGAGAACCAGCACTGTTACATGTGCAGATGTCCAGTTTCATTTCTAAATGTGCAAGCTCAATTCCAGAATTACTTAAAGATAAAAAATATTACACATATATTTTTCCTTTAGATTAATTTCATTAAACAAACATTCAATTTTCTTGGGAGGTTTTTGAAGCTATTTGAATTGAGAGCACACATTATAAAGGTTGATTTTTCTGTTTCTTATATGTATGTCTATATATATATGTTATAATGCTATTAGAAGCAGAACATTAACATTTGTTGTATTTTCTCATAGCTATTATCTTTAATAACAAATAATGTTATAGGTGAAGGAGTTGGAACTGTAGAGATGAGTCATACTCTGAGTCAGATTTGAGTTATTTTATTTAAAGCCAGCGGCCGAGAGGGGGCTAGTGCCTGAAAAGATCTCCTGACACCAAGAAACAGGTTGATTTCTCCATTTAAATCATGCTTTCAGAGGACAGCAAGTGGAATTTTACAAAAGCAGAACCATGCCAGGTTAGTGGGGGCCTAAAGGAAGTTTCACACACTAGGTGAACTACACAACATTCTGCAGCTGCAGCAAGTTTTCTGCCAAAGAGGATGTGGCTTTTGGGTACTTTGTCCAAGCATAAGCACACAATAGTGGTACCACAAGGCTCAAGGTGGAGTCGGGTTAGCTACCACAATAATAGAATGCATAAAAATACATTTACTCCATTTTGCTCCTTTGTATGATAAATTTGTTGTGAACTCATGAGCTCCATAAGATGTTATTTTCACTTTATTTAGTCAACATTTATTTAGAATTGGACAGCTCTCTACTCTTTTTTTATGTGCCTATATTTCCAGTTTATGATTTATAATATTTTACTGCTTTAAAAATCTTTTGTATAATGTATATCCTCATCAAACTAACCACCCATGGTTGTCATGTTTCCTTTAATTTTTCCTGCTTGGAATTGTGATGTTCCTCAAATTTGTACTTCAGTTATTTTTATAAATTTTGTAAAACCATAACTCTGTGTCTTCAAATATCAATTTTGCATCAATATTTCCCCTTTACATCTAGGATTATGATTCAAGGTAAATTACATACTTTTCATTTGTTCTTACACTTCATCCTGGTACTTTTGAGGGTTTTTTCCCTGGTTTTTTTTCTCCATGTGACATATTTCATTCAATTTTTCCAATCTATTTTTAAGAAAAATATCTACTTTTCTGTTTAAATGATATATTGATTGCTTATCATCAGTTATTTTAATGTCTGTGAGGATTTTTGTGGTTTCCTTATATTTAATAAAATTCTCCATTTAACTTTAACTTCTGGAAGTATGAATCACATCTTCATTTATTATCTTTCCTCACACCCCTGTAAATCTTTTCTTCTTTTTATTTATATATTAATTGGTACATTTTAGGTATACAATACATTTACATTTATCATTGGGTGCTTGTACCTGTACATGATGTATCTTAGTTCTTATTTTTTTCCCCATTACCTATGCACCCTTCACCCCCACCACCCTTCCCTATTTACATAGATTTCGTTTCCATTTTTTTTTCTTTCTCATACTTTTTCCTTTCTTTTCTTCCCTTTACCTTTCCCCTCCCAGCAGCCCTCTACCTTTGGACCTTTTCCTATTTCAAATTATCAATTATTCGTTTTAATCATTTTCATCCTTATTTACACTTTCATTTTCTCACACTAGAGATACTATTTGGTATTTACACGTGTGTGTCCTATTTATTTCACTTAGGAGTATGGTCTCAATATGTAAATATTTTCTATTATTTATATTATCAGTCATTGGTTATCTTTGAACATCTTGTATTATAAGTGAGTTTCTAAAGCTTGCAAAAAAATGTGAAGAGATGATTTTAAAATCTAAATAAATGTTCTCCTAGGAAGGGCTCATTACTGGTCTCCTAAGAAAGTAGAATGGCTAGAGACCAGATGTTTGACTGATTTGAAGCTGGGTTATTTTTGGAAAGAGTTGTCCAGTTGTATTTCATCCTTTTTCATAAAATAGAGCACGTGTTAGGAGTTACATGTGAAATCTTGAGGTATTTATCAATATTCTTCTTGCATATGGAACCATAAATATAGAAGATTTTATCTTAGTCCAACAAGGATGGCAGAAAACCTATTTTAATTGAGGCCACCAGATAGCAATCTTCTGTCTTACTTTTGAGTCTTCCAATTGCTTCTCTGACCTCTGTGGATGCCAAGCATAAATGTGGTTCAAATATTGGCTCACTTCTTTTCTCCCTTTCCTTCTGTCCAGAGCAGCTGATCCTGAAATTCACACTTTTCTGCTGTCTCACTTTTTATGCATGATTTTATTCAAATCTAATTTTTTTCAGTTAGTATTTTTCTAGAACTAGTTAGTCTTCTTTTGTAGCAGTAGAATTTCCATTTTCCCTTCTGTGATGTTCAGTTCATATTAAACTATTCAAAGAAAAAATGTGAATATGTAAATAATTTAATGATGTGTTTTAAATTATCTTTATTAGTTAAGCAATGTCCTCTTGTGATTAGACATTGATTTATCATCAAGTAATGAATTCTGGAATCAGGAGAAATGAATCTAGTTTTAAAAATGTAAGAATCAGAAACATGTATTTTTTATTTTATTCATTTAATATGTATAATATTTAATATTACTCTGCTACTCAATATATGATATTTTCAAATTACTTTCCTTCTCTGAGACTGTTTTCTCAGATAAAAGAAATGAGTCCAAGTAGATGATCTTTAAAAGTCCTTCCATATCTAAAATTCTTTAATTTAATAAGAGTAAATTAAACTTGAATCTTTGATGATTAAAGTTTAATTTGAATCTTGAAATCCATGAGATTTTTATAGTTTCTATATATAGAATAATATAATATATTTCCTCAGTTCTAGTCCTAGAAAATGTCCCACATGACCCAAATACGTTTCAATGCAGTAATTGCTTTTGAATATATAATTGGTATGAAATTTTGAAGAAAGAATATCCAGTAGTATTATGAAAACTACTTTTCACATATGAATAAATATTATAAAGGCTAATTATTATAATTAGCTTACTGGTATATGAGTATACAATTAACAAGAAGAACACATGTATGTATGAAGGAATTAATTAAGAACTTGCAATTTAATATTACATATCATTGAGGAATAATGACCTCATCAAAAAATGGTACTGAGGCTGTTGGTTATCAATATTTAAAAAGAGGAAATTCTCACTTAACAATAGATACAATTAAGATGGAGTAAGTACTCCTATGTAAAAATCGTATTTTATTACGTCAAAGATCCAAAATAAATCTCAAACTTGAGATTTCCAACGCAAAACAATTTATAAATATGAGATTAAGAAGAAGAGAAATTTAAAGTGTTAAAATTCAAACTGATATCAGACTCATGCCCAATGTTAGACACATTCTATCAGTTAACATTATATTAATATGAACTTGGAATAGTTACGTAGACAGTTGAAACATCATCATTCTTAAGTGTGACATGTTAATAATAGTACTGATTTTATGAAAAATATCAGAATTAAATTGCATATTTTCAAAAACAGTGTATAATAAGATAAATCACATACAATGATTTATAGGAATTATACTTGAAAAAACACTCATTTTTCTTTACTGGTATTGATACTATTTGGAGAGGAATTGAAGGCTTGATGAAAATCATTAAATTTGGAAGTCTTACGTGTTCATCTACTGAAGGATAAGCACTTCTACATATTGGAGATGCAGAGAAGACAATGCATGGTAATGCTCCTTCAGCTACTTGAATCTAGAAAGTATTTTTTTTTTCAAGAATGAGAGTCATGACAGAAAGCTCTTCAAAAGATGGATTAATGATGCAGGAAGCTCAATTGGGTAAGCCCAGAGATCATGAAAAATACGTGGTCATAATCTATATGTTTGTTTATAACAGCTTAGTATCCATAATGTAGGAGCACAGAAAGAGTAGCTTTACTGTCATAAATTAGAAATCTATAGTTTGTTGAGCAAGAGGAGCACCTTTTAATGCTTTTAATGTTTCTTATTAGTTTAACTAAAGATTATAATATCCAAGACCTATATAAAGATAACTAATGCCATTTAAGGTTACTAAAACAAGACTAGAGAGGATTGGAAAAAGTTGATATAAAATGCTCACATACAGGGGCAAGGTGCAGGTAATAAGAGGGTGAAGAGAAGATGCAGTAGGAAGAGAGAATGATACTAGATGGTTAAGTTTACAGAATTACAATCCAAATACAGGCAAATCTGAGAATTAAACATGGGAATGATTTACTAACTATATAGGCTCAATTTCCTAAAAATTGCTGAAACCTAGTTGAGAAAAAAATATATCTCTTTGTTTTGTTTTTAAACACTGTATGTACATGGTTAAGTGGGGATTGTTGATGATAACTTTATTTAGGTTTTCTTGTATTGCCAGTGTATAGAAGTCCCTGATCTATGCAATAAACTTCAATTTATTGGATATATCTGCATGAACTGTTCTTACAACCTATCTTGTTGATCTTGACAAATTTCTAAAACTGTGAGGATAATGGTGTATGTAATTGAAGAGGAATAGAAATAACCCTGTGAACTTCATTGAACAAAGTTCCCTTTGGCAAGGAAAGTTCCCATTGCAAAGTTAAAGGTGTCACCTATCACCCAAGAACTTTTGTTTCAACTCACACTGCAAAACATCATTTCATCTTTTTCTATAAGAAGCTGAAAAGGTCAAATGGTGACAGTTGTACAGCCAAAGCATTTAAAGTATAAGCCACTGAAACACTTGTTAAGCTTGACAGTGCTTTAGCTTTCCTACATTATTTTTTAAAAAGCCCTATTTTATCCATAACAGTACAAAAGTGTGAATACATTTTAATTTTAATCACTTTTCAGTTAAAATTAAAATATGAAAAAGATAATTTGTTTTTGAACTCAGCTTTTCTAATTAAGGGAGCTTTACATGGAAGAACTATTCTTGTTTCTTTTTATGCCTTTTTGTATCTCTCAAAGATGAATTCTAATAAATTGCCAGATGTAGGTTTAAGACTAGAATTTATAGGCCACATTTATTCATTGCAGTCAAGCGCTGCAGAAAAGAACAGCAACAAATCAAAGTTAATTTGTAATTGAAACTGACTATTATTAAAAGAAATTTAGCTTTAAAGAACCTTGACAGGTTTGAAAGTTGAATTCCTTGATGATTCTTTGTTACTTAAAATTAGTTTTAATCATTTAATAGAAGTCTAAATATACGAAGGCCAGATAGCAATAGAATCCATTGCATGTTCTTTTCAAAACTCATAGGATAAAATACCTTTGAAGATGAATTAAAATGTATTTCAGGGAATTATAACAACATTGGGGAAACTTTTAAGACAATTGCTGCATCCCAAGTGCTGATATAATGTAATAAATGAAATTCTTTGATTGCAAGGATTTTAATGTCCTCCCAGTAAATACACAATTATTTTAATTTCCTGTTTTCATATATTGACTCCATTATATTTATGTTTATACAGATTTAGATATGCATATATACATACATACATATATGTGTATATGACAAAAGGTGTGATCTCATAACTGCAATAATCTAATGTTTTAAAAATGCACAATCCTATTCATAAATTAATTCTTGTTCTTTTCTACCAAAAAGCTGTATTTAATTCAATTTAATTTGGTGTGATTTTTTTCTCCACTAATATTAGTCTAGGCAATATTTTATTTCTGTTTTTTAAAATTTGTAAAATACATGACCTGGATAAACATAACCAAAATGAATTCTTGGCCAATTAGAATTAATAAGTGTGTTGACTTTCTTCGTTTGTTTATTTTTATAGACCTGACTGAATATCTGCTTGAGCAAGAAACAGATGAAGCACTTGTTTAACATCAGCCTCACCCATTTCCTGTATTAAGACTTTGCTCTATTTATCTAGCATCTGAGGAAAGCACTGACAACAAACATAATAAATTGTTGAACACAGTAGAGATACTGGAGCAAAAAAGCATTGGTAGTAAAAATATGCTTGATCAGTGGAAGATTTGATCATTTTGATTAATACTCTTTGCTTAATTAATAGGATCTGAGGAAATTTAGCAATACAAATGTTTAAAGTGCTATAGAGTTTCTGTGCCTGGTTTTGGAATTTTTAAGTTTGAGAATACCAACAGGAATACCATTGCTAGTAATTTTATTCAAATATTATTGCATTTTTCGTCTCTAAATCCCCAGACAGATTGAACACCACAGTTTTAATGGAAATTTCTTGAAGTGGAAAGTGAAACGAGTTGAGAACTACCATGATGACAGGTATAAAACAATGATAGGCAAATTGGTTGGTTAACTAAAACATTCCTGCTTGTTGATAATATTTGGACTGTCACACTGAATGACAGGATTAGAGATTAGAAATTTAAATATCTGACATCCATGCTTGGTATTATTTTCACTATAAAAATAAAAAAGGGGTATGACAAAGGGACAAAACTAGATGAGTTAAAAATCTATCATAAAAACACTTTTCTAAATATCTGCAGGTCAGGTACACAGAGAAATTCAGCACAAAAATCCAAGTGCTGATATTTGTTGCAAAATGCATTATTCAAACACTTGGCTAAATTGCCTGGTGGAACAGAATATGCAAATCCTATTGGCACTTTTAACATTACATAGTGTGCTGTTTCTTTATTTCTGGGTAGTTTGAAAATCCTAATATCAGATCACACTCTGGTTTGTTGAAATTAGGTTTGGGGTTAGGAGCTAAATACTGCTGTTTCCCCTGGGTTGCAGAATTTGCGAACTGTTCATGTACTATATGTCAAGCAGAAAATATTTGAATATTCCTAAATATAACATTCTCATATATGTTTTATGTATATTTGTGTGATTAGAATATTATAATAAAATTGAGTTTCTTCTCATTGTCTATTTTCTTCATAGTAAGACAAGTTACTATTTCCTTGGCTCTAAAGTCTAATACATATTGAGAATACATTTATGCTTTCAATAAAACAAATGACCTATAGATGGTAAATTAGGATTTCATAAATTTTATCTTATAACTGCAAAAGTATTCACAGAGAAAATCATAATATGTTCTTGACAAGCATTTAATTATTTATTGAGCATATATATATTTTTCTGCTTTGAAAACAGCAAGTCAAGGCCTTGTTAAGGCAACAGCAATTTTGGCATCTCTAAGACTATATTCAACTGATACGCCATATTAAAACAATCTGGCCTGTGTAAAAATGTTTCCACAGCCTTGGTTAAGTTTAGTTTATATATTTTATTTTAGATACATAAACATGGCATTGGTCTTTCTTGGCTGTCTAGGATGATAATATAATATGTTCCCACTGTGAATGGTTTTGTTTATATTCTCAAAAATTTTCTAGTTTGGATAAGCTATAACATCTCTCTATGTTTAAAAGCTGCTCTTCGATAAGACTTGTATAGGAATAGAAGTTAAATATTGAATATTAAAAAAGAGGAAGGGGATAAATTACCTACTAGGGTTGAGGGAAAACTCTTCACATAGTATCTGCCATGAGCAGAGTCCTGGTTAAACATGATGATCTTATCTGTCTCCCCTAAAATTTATACAAGTTAAGTGCAAGAAGTGGATATGTGGCTTTCATTTAATCCACTAAATATCTTGTATTTCTGTCATAACTTAGTATCTACCTTGCAATAAAGTCGACAACCTATGTTTATAATTTAATTTCCACTAATCCATAAATCTTGAATATTATTCATGTATTCATCTTTTAAGTTACTTCCTACCACAAGCATGGCAATTCCCTGCTTTTTCCACATGTATCGGGAAGACTATAATTTCTGTCTTTTTTTAACCAATAGACAGAAAGAAAAGAGAGGGAAAAGATCGACAATAATGATTTAACTAGAGCAGTATCGATTCTTGATGATCTTAGTAAGCTCATGGATGTAGAAGTTAGGCCCGCCATAGGGAGTGCATTGAAACACAATCAGAAGACCACTGTACAACAAAAGTGTGGCTTTAAGGGTAATACAAAAATATTTTACAATAACGACATGGTAACACAATAGAGATGAATATTTTCAGGTTTCTTTTTTAATCTTTTATCTTTACTCAACATAATTCTGCTTCTTTTATTCAACTTCCCCTCATTTCTTTATACTTCATTTCCTCCTCTTTCCCCCTTTATAATGAACTTCATTATTTCTTTTTTAGCAGTACATGTTTGCAGTACATGCATTTTACAATCATCTTGGGGAGTTCGTACATGAACATAGCTTTTTAATCCCCATCCTTCCCTCCCTCCTCCTCGAGTTCCCCTTTGTCCTTTTTGATTTTTTGTTGATTTTGTTAATCTTAATCCATTTTTATGTCATATAACGTCCAAATTTATTGATGCCATTAACAACTTATCCATGGCATATCTTCCCTCCACTATTTTCTCATCCCTTCACCCTCCCTTCACCCCTAATTCTTGGTCCCCAGGATCACTTCTCATCTACAGGAGATCCATACCCTTCTCTTGTTCTATCCTTTCTTTATTTGTCTCTTAGTTTGTTCTTTGTCTTACTCACATAAGAGATACCATGTGGTACTCAAGCTTTTGTGTCTGATTTATTTTACTCTATATTATATTTCCCAGATATCTCCATTTTCCTACAAACGTCTCAAATTTGTCCTTCTTTATAGCTAAGTAGTATTCCATTATATATAGACACCTCATATTCTTTGCCCAATCATCTGTTGATGGCTATAATGGCTGCTTCCAGGATGTGGCTCTTGTGAATTGTTCTCCTATAAATATTGGTTTGCACATATCCCTATAACACAATGTCTTAAGCTCTTTAGAGAAGATACCTAGAAGCAGGATAGCTGGGTCATATGGAATTTCTAATTTTAGTGCTTTGAGAAACCTGCTTAATGATTTACAAAATGTTCGTACTACTTTACATTCCCATCAACAACGTATGAGGGTTCCTTTTTCACCACAGCCATGTCAACCTTCTCTATCTTTTGATTTCTTGATGATCACTATTCTTTCTGGAGTAAGAGAGAATCTTAGCATTGTTTTAATTTCCACCTCTGTAAGGGCCAGAGATGTTGAACATGTTTTAATATATTTGTTGTTCAATTGTGAAATGTCTATTCATTTCAATAGCCAATTCATAACTGGGTCTTTAATTTTAAGTACAGCAAGAAAATCAACTAGTAAAGTGAAAGGGCAACGTACCAAATGGGAAAAGAGTTTTGCCAGCTACTCAGAGAACTAATATTTGGTAAAGAACTCAAAAGGACTTCATTATTTCATATGTCATATGGATGTCAATGGCAAACCTGGCTTAGAAATAATGAGAATCATTATTTCCTTATAGGAGTGCATAGGTTTCTTTCTTTATGCTTTACACTTTAAACTAAATTAGTAGGGGTAAACAGGTATTGCATATTATTGCTTTCCAAAAATAATAATTAACTAAAGTGCTAAGAATTAATGTCATGAAAAACAGAACATATCTTTATATTCTACAGTAAATTATCTAACAAAACAAATAGATTGGAAGTAGACCTTATTTTAAATGTTCTTATTTTCCCAGATGACCATAGAATATCATTAAAAGTTTCTCCGTGAATACATTCTTAGGCATTCTAAAAATAAATCTCATAAATGAAGGAAGAGTCCCTGATATGACACTGCTTATTCTCCTTTAAAATACAACGCATCAGTAAGTTTTGTTGGTTAGCCACTATTATTCCTTTCTCACCATTGTACAACACTAACCACTTAAAAGTAACCTTTAGCCCATTTGTAACAAAGATCTACAGTATGTTCTTCTTGCTTTAGGGTGTAACTTGCTTTGGTCTGTGCATCATGGAATGTGCTCTGAACATCAGAATATTTTCAGTAGACTATCTCCAGAACAAGATAAACTGGAGACTTTCAAAGCTTAGTCGTATACATTAGCATAACATTTTGCCATCTCATCCTGTTGACCATCGAACTCAATTTTGAATGATTTAGTCCCAGACAGATACCTGGCACACAAATATAGTCTGGTAAGAACTACCACAGTAGAGGTATGCTCCATTCTCTGATTTTCATATTAATAATCAGAATATTCTTCCAGTTTATCCAGGGTGGCTGTTTCAGAGCAAAAATGATATCTGAACTCCACGAATAGACTAGAATGCTTGCTGTAAAACTAGGAACACATTGAGTTTTTATATACCTACTAGTAAACATAAGGAGCTCACTGTGTCTATGAACAGAGCTTTAATAAGCATATACAGAACCTCAACATTTTAATATCTAATTTTCCATTTTTTACAAATCTTTAATTTTATGATCTCATGTATCTGCCAAGTACTCTTATTTTTATTGTTTATAAATGGACCCTATATCCCTGAGGCAGAAAGACAATGCAGTTAACTTACTACAACTTTACTCTCTGACAGGGAGATCTGTAGGTAATTTGCATTGAGGAAAAGGCCAAAAATATAATCTGTAGCTAATTTTGTGTGAATGACACAACATTTGGGAAATATTTGTTCTATTATTTTCTGGTGTGTTCATGTGCCTTTTACAACAGAAGTTTAGCTGTAGAGTATAAAGTATCCATTGTGAGAAAACACACAAATGGAAAAATGGATACTGTATTTTGTAGAACATTCAATGCTGTTAAATTTCCACTACTTTTTAGGCGACCATCATGTTTTCTGTTTGATAATGAGTGCTTCAAGCTGAATCACCATGGTTGAATGCACCCTATCACACCTTTGGATTAAGAAAGTGGATCTTAGAAGTATTTGTGAAGTATTTCTTGATTATTCACAAGTTAACTCCTGATTGAAATAGGCTTCTGCAAAACACACAGTTCATCCCAGTATACAGTAAATGCACTGAACTGTGGTTCTGCAAATTGACCTTCCAAGATTATTATGGCCTTGAAATTGTCATGAAGATCAGTGATACATTTCTCTTTTATTTTCTAAATGGAATTTGATGGTAAATTTCTATGAGAGAGGGGATATAAAACCAATGCACTTGATAATTTTCCTGAGAGTATGGGGATAACTGTTGTGTAGATGATTTACTTGATCCAAGAAAATATAATATTTTCATCTCTATTTTAAATCTCACTTATTTATTTATGGATAGACTGTGAGAATAGGGGGACTCTACTGGAAGGCGTAAAGCTTATTGGTGTGCACATATAAATATTTACTCATTTTCATTTTTTGTAAAAATTCTATTGAATCTCCATGTGGGACACTTTGAATAACTAAACATTGTGATGATTTTATATTTCATAGTGAGGTCATATTGTCTTCAAACACAATGAGGTAATTTATAATACAGAATAAGCCACAATCTGTGTATTGAGATTGATACTAAATTTGTTTCTTTAATTTTTTCAGTTTATTTTTAATTGACATAAAATTGTACGAGTTTATCCAGTGTAACATGATGTTTTGAAGTATTTCTACATTACCAAGTAAGTCTAGCTAATGACTATGAGACTTACCTCACATGTTGGTGTGTATGTGTATGAGAGAAAGAGAGAGAGAGAGGAAGAGAGAGAGGAAGAGAGAGAGAGGGAGACTATGTTAACTTTCTTAACACTCCTCAAGGATACATTATCAACTATAATCATCACACAGTAAAATAGATTTCTTAAACTTTTTCCTCTGATAACACTTAAATTTTGTTGCCTTTGTCCAACATCTTCCCATCCTAACCTACGGAACCATCCCAGCCCATGGTAAGCACCCATCTCTACTTTGCCAAGAACAACTGCTTCAGATTCCTCAAATGGATGAGGTCACGTGGCATTTATCTTGTTATAGCTGGCTTAGTTCATTTCTTTTACAGCTTCAAAGTGAGATTTAGTTACAAGTGATAGAGCTATTATCTCTTCTTTTTCTGTCTTAAACTGTAAATACAAGGGTTTTGCCATTTGGAGAAATTTGATAACACAGGGAATGTGTGCCTCAAGTTTCTTCTAGTGTGCATGGAGTTATATAAAGAATCTAATTCTACCCTACTGAAAAATATTTGAATGTGAATAAGTATTGCAAAAATCCTCATTTATGTGACTTTTAAAGATGAAATGTTCAAATTTATGTTTTTTCCTCACTATGATTTAAAATTTTGGAGTAGAAATTCAAATTTCCCTTCAAAAATAAGTTTTATCCTTCTGAACATAGTATATAACTCTAGAAAAATACTTTCTAGAATTCAAGAGCATGTTTCAAATAAAACATCATCTAGAGCTGTAACTGAATTGAAGAGATTTTCTTGTCTTCTCTATACTGCTAGCAATTTCTCTGTGTACGGTAGTTTACATTTCAAACTTGAGCAGTTCTAGGTAGTACAGATCTTTCTAATATTGACTGAAACTTTTACTTTAGACATCAAGTTATTCTTCTTTTTTAAACAACAATTCAGAAGAAATGGAATCTGTCATACATATTAGAGATCTCCAAATGTTTGAAGATATTTGCTTTTGGTTCAAAATTACCAGCATTTGGTTGGTTTATTTCAAAATACCTTGACTTCTATTTCAAAAATTATAGGACCTGTAGAAAAATACCACACATAGCCATAATTGTTAGCATTCTTATTTGTATACGACTAAACTCTTAGAAAATTATGCTCACTATTACTGGGTCTTGGAAATGATTTGGCATGTGAGGCTCTTTATACTATCATCGAAAAGAATCTAGGGTGCAATACTTTGTTGATTTTGGTCCATAATATACTTCTGTTCTGTTAAACTTTGTTCAGGCATTAGTTTTGCTTAAGGTATCCTATTTACTTACAATCTTCATAATGCATAAATTGGGTAAAATAAAGACTTCTAAGATTTATCTAAATAACCAAATCCTGTTAAATTAATCATCTTAATTGTAGACTGAGGACAACATTTATAATTTTTTTTAAATATCAGAATTGAACCCAGGGCCTCCACCTTGAGTTACATCCCCAGCACCACCCATCTTTGTATTTTGAGACAGGGTCTTGATAAGTCACTAAATTGCCCAGACTGGGCTTAAATTTGTGATCTTGGCTTAGCCTCCCAGCATCTTGGAGTTATAGGGATTCACTGTCACACTTGGGTGTTATGAAAAATTTCAAGTAGTTCTTAGTATATGCTTGAAGAATGTGGTAGGTGTTTTATCTTAATAAGTAGAAAAGAAAGTCTGAAGTACATCTATTGGGTGAGTATGGCATACTGACTTAATATCTTAGGAATTAGATATAAATTCTCCCTTCTCTTAAATACTTAATTTCATGTTCCATAGGAAACAAATTTCATTTATTCAACATGTAATATAGGAGAACCTTATTTTCTTAAATGCAATGCTAAATACTTTTGATACAAAAGAATTAGGAAACTTTCCTCTATTTTTAAGGACCTGAAAGTTTACTGGGGCTAGAAATACAACTAATAATTAAAATTAGGGCTTAAAAGCAGTATATAAAAATTATCAAACTATTCATTTTTAATAATGTACAGGAAAGTAAAAAAGGAAAAGGAGTGATATACCTATCATGTAAAAGTAACTGTAAGAAATCCAAGATGAATTCAATATTATTGAAAAATTATTCATCATTACAAGTAATAATATGAGAGAAGCAGGGAAGTTTTTAATAATAACATGGACCATTGTTTAAGAAGTAATACTGTATGTATACAGACCAATAAAATAGAATTTAGAAATACCCAAAGAAATAACACATATAATCAGAGGAAGGAAAGAACTGACAATACAGCTACAAATTTGTACAATACATGTACAATATATTCATACCTTTGTTAGAATGAGAAGAAACTTATCAGCCAAATTAAACTGATTTCAAATAATTTAAATAATGTAGAACATTTCTTTTGATCATACTGGAACTAAGTTAGAAATAACAACAATAGATAGAAAATATCCATTCTGTGGAACTTAATTAGCACATCTCTAAGTAATAAAATTATTAAAATAGGAATAGTAAGTAAATGGAAATAAAACAAATTTTATATATTTGTGGAATACAGCACATGCATTATTACTTAGGATAAATTTTAAACCTTTTAAATACTTATATTAGAAAAGAAAAAAGTTTGTCATTGATTTAATTATATACCTTAAAATTATCAAAAATATTTATTTAGTCTAAATTAGTGCTAATGAAAGCAGAAAGACAAATATAATAAATATATAACATTCATTGATGGAATAATTTTCAAAAACAATCAAAACTGAAAAAAATTATTAAAAAGATCTATAAAATATATACAATTATAGAAAAGTGGCAAATAAAGAAAATATAAAATATCAAGTGAAAAGATGAACCATTACCATCCATCTTAAAGACAAAAAGAATAATAAGAGAAAAATTCAAAAAAACTCCTTGATGGTTCATGCTAATAAATTTGACCATGTAGGAAATATAGATTCCTTGAAGAACAGCGTATCAATCTGTTTCAGTAAGCAGTGAGTCTCAGTAAATCTATATTTATAAAGAACTAGAGTTGTAATTAAAAATCTTCACGAGAAGAAAACTCTGTGCACAAATAGAAAGCTTCAAAAGGAAATATTGCCAGTCTTTGAGACATACTCTGAGAATACAAAGACGGAATAAACTTTGTCAAAACACTTTAAGTAGACAGAATTAATGTTATTCCAAGGCTTCAGAAGATATTACAACAAAAATTAATAAACAATATTTCTTTCAAGCAATGAGTCAAAATTCTTAGATAAAATTGCTAAATGCAATATAGTTATATGTAAAGTAATAGTGATCAAGTGTGGTTTATCAAAAATAATCTAACCACTTAAGAGTATAAAATTATTTTCTAATATATATAGGAAAACCATTTGATAAAATCTATACTCATTCATAATAAAAAGTGTTGAAAAGGAAAGGGAGATTATTTCCTCAACTTAGTTAAAAAAATAAACCTATTAGAAAATTAAAAACAAATTATCACTAACATTCTTTATGGAGAATTACTAGAAATATTTCTCTTAGGATTACAAAAAAAGGCAAGATGTCCTTTCTGGTCATTTTTTTCCAATGCATTCCTGATATTTAAGATTCCGAACACCTACAAAATGCAAGTGAAATTAACCAGAGGAACAAATATTGAAAAATAAAAAATAATTTATGTTCATGAGTAGACAATATGATTATGTACATAGAAAATTCTAAAGTGTCAAACACACAGTTAAAACTGATACTTTAGTTGATTTTAGTAAGCTTGCAAAATACAAGTCTAATAAAAGTTAATTTCTATGCTACAAAGGATAAATTGAAAAATAAAATGTAAATGCATCAGAAAGAGCATAGAGGTCTGGGAATTTAGTCTAGTGGTGCTGCTGCCTGCTTTGCAAACACAAGTTTCTGAGTTCAATCCCCAGTACCAAAAAAATAAAAATAAAAATAAAATAAAAAGATCATGGAAAACAAAGTATTAAATGAAGTATGCAAGACTTATAAAATTAAAAACTATACATCATTGATAATAGAATTAAAGAGAATCTAAATAAATAGAGATCTTCAATGTGATCATGTGCCAGGTTTGGGCCAATAAACCCTGTTAGAGAGATGAATAAAGACAAGAAAGACAGAGGATATCTTTGTTGGGGGCCAGGGATCTTCACGGGGTGACTGCATAGGAATGAAGCCCTGAACTAACTTAAATCCTCAGATTTATTGAGGAACAACAGAGTCAGAGTTTTGCCGAGCCCAGATGTTTGTTTTAGGTAGCAAGGCAGGCAAGTAAGGCCCAGTGATAGTTTGACTGAATAATTCGCTTTTATCTGATTGTTTCCTCAGGAGCTTCCTTGATTTCCCCCATCAGGTCCATCTCTGCTCCAACTGGCAAAACATCTCAGAATTAGCAGTCTTTTACTTCCTTGTCAACTTGAGCAGACACCGACCCTTGGGTGTCACAAGGAACTCCACATCTCCCTTTTTTTGTTTTTTTTCAGCAATTATTTAGTAAGCCAGAATTGGTGTTTTTGGCTTGCCAATGCCTTCATTCCGAGTTTCCAGACTAAACAAAAAGAAAAAGAGCAATTAATAACAAAGCAGCAATGATGGTTAACCATGGCAAACATGGTCAGGAAGAGGTTTTGGGGTTGGTTGTTGTTCTGTTCGTTGAAGGACTTTATCTGCTCATTGAGTCATTCTTTTCAGGCTCCCCTTGGGTCATCTCAGGAGCCGGAGTCATCTTTGGCAGCTGGAAAGGAGATGGATCTATCTTTTCTTTCAAGTAGAGGCTCTGAATCTGCGAAGTTGGACCTCCTCCTCTGAAGGTCATGATATAGTTTCACCAACTGTTCTGGTAGCCACCTCCCTCTAACAACAGGAGAAACAGGACCTTCTCAAAACCCCAGGTTAAAGTATTTTTATAGAACTAGTAGATGTTTTGTTTATGTGGGCTTAGAAGCCCAATGTCATTCTGTAGGGATGTGACTTTGACCATTAAGACTGAGAAAACTAAGCAATCAGAGCTTTATGTAGTCTCATTTGTGGGGTTGCTGTTGTACCTCATCATCTCCCAGCTTTTGTTTTTTTAGCATATTTTTTTAAGGTGTGGTGAGCTCTTTCAACAAGTGTTGACCTTGGGAATTTTAAGGGATACCTGCTGTGCAGGAAATATTTCATTGTTTGCAAAACTCTTGAAAATGGAGAGCAGTATATGAAGAGGCATTATCTGTCTTAATTTGCTTAGGGAAACCAATGTGAGCAAAGCAGCTAAGGCAATGATAAATATCATGAGTAGTTTCTCCCTGATGTGCAGTTCCATGCATCATTCCTGAGAATGACATATACATATGATAGCAAGCCAAAACAGGGGACACAAGTAACATTCATTTGCAAAATTGATTAGGTCCCAATCCTTGGGAATTAACCCCCCATGGAAGGCCAGTGTCCCCCACCCTCTGGTATGAGGAGCACTGTTGTACAATATTTTGGACCTGAACTTTTGTTAAACCAAAATCCTTGTTAAGAGCACACCAGTTCTGGTGCAAAAATTGATGAGAGAGATGGGCTTCATCAAAAGCAGAAAACATAAGCAAAGGATCAATTGCTTCATTCCCTTTAGAAATGGGTACAGCAAGCACAGAATGAGAATGGAGATGGAAAACAAAAGAGGATGACAACCTCCTCTAATTAACTTCTGTAGTTGCATGGAAAGTAAGAACATCCCTGGCATGATATAGGGTTTGACATGGGCTTTCACAATATTTTGTACCAAATATACAGCATGCTGAGAATCAAAGACTAGATTTAAAGGTTCCTGAGGAAAAGTTTGTAAAACAAGGATGACAATGACAAATTTTTTCTTCTGAGTGGAAGAAAATCCAGCCCTTCTTAATTTTCACATACCTGACACTTCTTACTGTGGACAGAGCCATCAGTAAACACAGTGCAAGCCTGTGGGATGGGTTCAGAACAAACAACCTTAGAAAAGATGGAAATAGTAGTTAAAAAGAGAAAAAGCTTACCAGTGGCCCAAGATCCAAAGATTTCGCCTGAAAATCATCTAGCACACATTGTAGTGACACAAACTGTTGAAGCAAAGTTTCAAATTTTTCATGAGGATAACCTGAGGATCATAACTGGATAATTAATTGATTAACTCTTTCTACCCATTATGGTAAGAGAAGCTATGAGCTTCGAAAAAAGTATGATGTTCTTATGACTTCTATGGCTCAAAAAGAGCGATTCTAAAATTTTTAACAGAGGGGTTAACTGTCCAGTAAGTCCAGTAGGTAAGCAGGGAATGGGAAAAAGAAATAGTTGAATAGGGAAGTTTGGAACTATAGATCCAGTTGGTGCTGTTGAATAGCTTGTTCCACTAGCTGTAACTCCTTTTTGGTTCCTGGGGTTAAGGTATAAAGGGAGGGAAGACTGTGATCACCCAGAATAGTATTAAACAGATGTGTCAATTGATGAGTGGGGATTCCCAAACTGGGAAGAACCCGACTAATATCACCTAGCATTTTTTGAAAATCATTTAAAGTACTCAATTGGTCCCTCCTAATTGGGAGCCTTTGGAGCGTGATAGTAGCCTCTGTTAAAATGTAACCCAAGTAATGCCGGGGATTTATCTCAGTGGTTTCAGGGTCTGCTGTGCAAGCACAAGGACCCAAGTTTGATCCCTGGTACCAAAAAAAAAAAAAAAAAAAAAATTGTAAGCCAAGTAATTCCAGGGAGAAATTTTTTGTGCTTTATCAGGTTCTATGATCATCCTGAAACTTGTTCTAGCAGCTGATGATATAGCTTTCAAAGCTCCAGGGGATCTGCAGTACTCAAGATGTCATCCATTTAATGAACAATAATTGTTTAAGGCCACTGTTGTCTGATGGGTCCCAGGGCCTGAGGCACACAAGTTTGAAATGTAGTCGGACTATTTAAGAATACCCTGTGGGAGAATTGTCCAGTGAAATCTCTGGGCAGGAGCTGATCATTGATAGATGGAAGGGTAAAAGTAAACCTTTTACAATCTTGAGGGGCCAAAGGAATGGGAAAGAAATGGTCTTTTAGATCAAACACTACTAATGGGCAATCTTGGGGAATCATAGATGGGGAAGGAAACCAAGGTTGCAAAGCCCCCATAGGTTGAGTGACTGCATTGATCATATGGAGGTCATGTAATAGTCTCCATTTCACTGACTTTTTTGGTATGATGAAAATAGGGGAATTCCAAGGACTCTGGGAAGGGTCTATCTGTCCCTGTTGTAATTGTTTCTGTACTAAGAGGTGAGCTTGATGTAATTTCTCCCCTTTTAATGGTTACTAATAAACCCAGACTGGCTCCTGTTTGAGCCAGGTAAGGGTTAGAGGAATAATAGCAGTGGGGCCTACGAAAAAGGTGGGTAACATAATGAAAAACTCCACTGTTGTAATAGGTGTCGGGCCCAAAGGTTTATGGGTACATCAGTGATATATGCTTAGAGGAGCACTGTCTTTCCCTATGGGCCACTCACAGAAAGATTGGCAGCTCTGGAGGACAGAGACTGGGTTCCAATGCCTACCAGCCCAGAGGAGGTTCTTCGGCAAGGCCAACTTTGGACTCCTTTTTTTTTTTTTTTTTTTTCACTGATAGTAGCATCTCCTCCTGTGTCCAGCAGTCCTAGGAAAGTTTCATGTTTTTATCTGAATAGTCAGAGTAGGTTGAGGGGCGATGATAGGCTGGGCCTAATAGATCCCTGATCTTTGGTGCAACTGAATTCCTGATCTCTCTTAGCCTTTTCTTTAGACCAAGGAATGCAGGATGGCAAGAGGAAGAGTTGAGCAATTTTCATTCCAGGAGTAAAACTTTGGATTTCCTTTCTTTGCATTAATACCATAGTTTTCCCCATGATAATCTGCATCTCCAGTGCCCCAAATCACTGATCCCCTTCGAGCATTTAATCCAGATTTTCCCCCAAATTGGTCCTATACTACTGGTTGGAAGGGGGCCCAAAGACTCCTGTGGGGACCTTTTGAGGGACCTCTCCCTCTAACAAATTAACTTCTCTTCTAGTGGGTAAGTCTAATCTCGGGCTTCCGCAAAGGTAGGCATAGAGGGAAAGGATGGTTGTTTTCCCATCTGATTTGATCATTGGCCATTGCTCCCATTATTTGTATTTGAGCAGAAAGCTATAATCTGCCCCAAGAGTCACCTCCCTCAGGCAGTCTATCAGCAGGGATTGGGCCTTTGATATGTAGGTGGTGAAGGTAGAGAAGTCACCACCCTTAAGACTTTTGAGGATAGCAGTCCAAGGGGTGGAGAGGTTAATAGCTGACTGTTAGCCTCCTTAGCTTCCTTTTCCTGATTAACCAGGACAAGGGCAGCACAGACAAGACCCCAAGTTGTGAGGCTGGCCACTGGTACCATTTACCCTTGTCCTTGAGGCCTCCCCAGATTTGCCTCTACTCTGTCCCATATTTCAGAGTCTAAGGTGCCAGGATCTGGAAACCACAGATTGTGTTCAAGCACACGTTCTGAAAGCTTAACACGCTGTTCTTCAGTGACTGAAGCATCAGTCACCTTCAACAGCTGATGCAAAACCTTCATGTAACACTTTTGCTCTGTCATTACTAACTGTCCCATTGTTATCCTGACTGAAAAAGTCCCAAAGGCTTGGAAAGTCTCTAACCAAAGCCTACTTACCTCTTACAGAGTGCTCCTTCAAGTTTCATGTTCCTTTGGCTTCCTTGCTCACTATTCCAGCAGCTTCTGTTCCTGTGCAGGAATCACTTGCCAGTTCAGGCCAGCAAACCCTGACAGAGAGACAAATGAGATAGGAGAGACAGAGAATATCTTTGTCAGGGGCCAAGGGTCTTCACCAGAATGAAGTGAAGCCCCAAACCAACTCAAACCTCCAGATTCTTTGAGGAACAACAAAGTCTTAGAACTTTGCTGAGCGCAGATGTTTGTTTTAGGTAGCAAGGAAGGCAAGCAGCCCACAGTGACAGTTTGGCAGAATAATTAACTTTTATCTGATTGGCCCCTCAGGAACTTCCTTGGCAAAGCATCCTGTATTCAAGATGTTCAGGCTCCTCTGAATTAGCAGTCTTCTGCCTCCTGAGTAAACTGGAGCAGACATTGATCAGTTGGGTATCGCAAGGGACTTCACAATCATGGATTTAAAAACTTTATATAAAAAATGAACCTTCTCCAACTGAATAATAGATTTACTCTAATTCTAATCAAAATATACATTCATATTTTCACCCTACAATAAGGTTAATTGACAGCTAATTACAATCACACTTCAGAGAACAAAGTAGGAAGATTTATATCACTGTCATAAAGTTTACTATAAAACAATTAATATTTTATGTCAATGTCAGTGTTATCAAATCAATTAATGGTACATAATAGAGAATTCAAAAATAGACATGTTGAATTTCCACAAACATAAGCAAATATTCACTAGGGAATAATGCTCTTCAAGCAATATTGCTAAAATATTTATATAGCTAGTTGAAAAGAGAAATTAACTTCAAACTTCATTTCACATCAAACATAAATATTTATTTAAATTGAACATATACAAGGGTCAGAGATTTAGCTCAGTGGTTCTGCCACCTGCCTTGAAATCGCAAGGTCCTGAGTTCGATCTCCAGTACCAAAAAAAAAAAAAAAGAACATACATCTAAAAATAGAATATACCATATAATGTCTCTCATGGGAATCAAGTGAGAATACCTTCACAGGCTTAATATAGGCAAAGTTTTCTTGCACAAGACACACACAAAAATAACCAAATAAAACAAATATTTCTGCTCATGAAAAATGACATTGAGAAAAATTAAATTATTTAATTAATTAAGAAAATAAAAACACTATGCAATCTGGCAAATAAATTACATTTAGAACATATAAGAAACTCCCATAACAAAATAATGTAAACAATACAAAACATGTAGACAAATTTAAAACAGAAAGTGAGAAAAAGATTTCTATAAGACGTTACAAAAAAAGATATGAAAATGACTAATTAGCTTATGGAAAAAGTATTTAACATTATTATCATTAGAAAAATGTAAATACAAACCAAAATTAATAATATTTCATACTTATTAAAGACCTAATGTAAAAGATACAATGTTGAATAAAGATATATTTTGGCAAGAGCATGGAACAACTGGAAATCCAATATAGAACATGTGGCAATGTAAATTAATATAACCAGTTTAAAACTCTATTGTAGTTCTAACATCAATACTGTTCAATCTTTTCAAGAACTTGAACAGGAAGAAGTACTCCCAAAGTCATTCCTGAAAGCTACCACTACCCTGTTCCAAAATCAGACAAGGATCCAAACAAAAAAGGCAAATATAGACCAATCTTTTTAAAGAATACAGATGAAAAAATCCTTCACAACATACTGCCAAACAGAATGCATAAATCATTAAAGAAGTCATACATCTTGACCAAGCAGGTGTCATGCCAGAAATGAAAGAATGGTTCAAAACATGTAAATCAATATATGTAACATATCTCATAAACAGAAGCAAGGACAACAAACACATGATCATCTCAATAGATATAAAAAACACCTTTCATGAAATTCAACATCCTTTCATGACAAAAACACCGATGAAAATGGGTATAGATGGACCTTATCTCAATCTTATAAAAGAGATCTATGGAAAACCTAATGCCAACATCATATTTAAAGAAGGAAAAGTGAAAGCTTTTCCTATAAAATTAGGAACAAGACAAGGATTTCAATTATCACCATTCCTGTTCAACACAGTATTTGAAACATTAGCTGGAGTGATTAGGAAAGAAAAAGAAATAAAAGGGATATGTACAGGAAAGGAAAAAGTCAAATTATCATTATCTGCAGATCACATGTTCCTCTACATAGAAGACCACCAAAAATCCATCAAAATATTCTTAGAATTAATAACCAAATTAAGTAATGTAACAATACACAGAATACATAATGAAATACTAATGGGTTATAAAGAAGGACAAATTCAAGACATTTGTAGGAAAATGGATGCACCCAGAAAATACAATGTTTAAAGAAATAAATTAGAAATACAAACTTAAATGCAATATAGTTTCTCACATTTTAATAAAGCAAAGTACAAAGAGCATAATAAAAGATGGATAGAAGGAGAAAAGCAGACAGATCTCTTGAAAATGAGATGCTGTCTGGAGTCTGAGGGTGAGGCAAGATGGTGAGGGGAAGGGGAAATAAGTAGGATAAAGATAACCATGTATAGGAACCTAGTATTTCAATGAATAAACATGTCATTACAAGAACAAAAATTAATAATATCAACAAGAATAAAAGTGGAGAAAGAGAAATTAGAGTAGGAATGAGTGAGTTGGGAGGGAGAGAGAATGGATTAAAAAAGACACAGGTTGAATTATGTGCATGTGCCCATTCTTCAGGATGACTGTAAACCACATGTACTTCAAACATGTACTTAAAAAAGTCAATAGCATTCTGTACACTAATCATGAAACCATTGAGAAAGAAATTAGGAAAAAATTACCATTCACAATAGCACTGTGAAAAATTAAATACATAGGAATTAAACTAAGGAAGTGAAAGAACTCTACAACAAAAAAATACTGCACTCTGAAAAAGGAAATGGAACGGGACATCTGAAAATGGAAAAATATCTCTTGTTCCTACATAGACAGAAACAATATATCAAAGTGAGCTTACTTCCAAAATTGATATACAGATTTAATATAATCCCAGTAAAAATTCAAACAGTCCTGGGTAAAAAGACCAAAGTGGATGCCTGACAATTCCAGATTTGAAGCTATATTGGAAAACTATTGTGATAAAAACAGGATGATACTGACACAAAAACAGATGTGAGGAGGCTGGGGATTTAGCTCAGGAGTTATGCCGCCTGCTTCGCAAGTTCAAGGACCCTAGCTCAATCCCCTACACCAAAAAAAACAAAAACAAAACAAACAAACAAAAAAAACAAACAGATACGAGGATCAATAAAACTGAATAGAGCATGCAGAAACAACAACAGATGCATCCAACTCTTTGATCTTTTACAAAGGAGCCAAACACATACATTGGAAGATCCTCTGTAATAGACAGTTTGGGGGAAAGTGGTTATCCACGTGCAGAAGGTTGAATTTAGATCCATATCTCTCACCACATATAAAAGAAAATCAAATGGATCCAAAAGTTGAAGATGATATCAGGAAATGGAAAGGCATCCCCTACTCCTGGGTAGGAAGGATCAATATAGTGAAAATGGCCATACTTCCAAAACTGCTATATAGATTCAATGCAATCCCAACTGAAATCTCAGGAGCATACTTCACAGACCTTGAGAAAACAATCCAAAAATTCATTTGGAACAAGAAGAGATCCAGAATAGCAAAAGCAATTCTAGGTAACAGAGACATGGCAGGAGGTATTACAAGCCCCAACTTGAAACTATATTATCAAGCTACTTTGATAAAAACAGCATGGTACTGGCAAAAACAGACCTGAGAACCAGTGGAATAGATTAGAAAATGCAGAAACAGCTCTAGACACACTCAGCCACCTCATCTTCGATAAAGGAGCCAAACACCCTCACTGGAGGAAAGACAGCCTCTTTAATAAATTGTGCTAGAAAAATTGGGTTTCAACTCCCCAAAGATTAAAACTAGACCTATATCTCTCTCCATGCACTGAATTAAAATCAAAATGGATTAAAGATCTAAATATTAAAATAGAAACCCTGAATCAGCTGGAACAGAGTTTAGATAGAACTCTTGAAGACATTGATGTAGGAAAAGATTTTATGAACAAAACCTCAGTTGCCCGTGAACTAGCACAAATAATCAACAGGTGGGATCTCTTCCTATTAAAAAGCTTCTGCACAGTAAGAGAAACCACAACAGTGTGAAGAGACAACCCACAATGTGGGAAAAAATCTTCACCTGCCATTCTTCACACAAAGGTCTACTATCTCAAATCTATAAAGAATTTTTAAAAATCAGACCTCCCAAATTTAAAGACCCTATCCAAAAATGGACATATGAAAAGAACAGACATTTCTCAAACAAATAGAAATAGCAAATAAATACATGAAAAAATGTTCAACATCACTGGTCACTTGAGAGATGCAAATGAAAACAACTCTTAGATTCCACCTCACCCCAGAAAGAATGGCTGCTATCATGAAATCAACCAATAACAAATGCTGGCAGGGCTGTGGGGAAAGAGGAACTTTGCTCCACTGCTGGTGGGAGTGTAGACTGGTGCAAGCACTGTGGAAATCAGTATGGAGATACCTCAAAGAACTAGGACTGGAAGTCCCATTTGACCCAGCTATTCCACTGCTGGGTATCTTCCCCAAAGAATTAGAAGAATCATACTACAATGACATATGTGTACCCATGTTCATAGCAACATAATTTGCAATAGCTAAAACTTGGAAGCAGCCCAAATGCGCATAAACTGGAGAGTGGATAAAGAAAATGTGGTCTTTTAATAAAATGGAGTGCTACTCAGCCATAAATAGTGAGAAACTAGAGACATTTATAGTTAAATGGATGCACATTGAGGCCATATTCTTAAGTGAAATAAACAGGACACACGTGTAAATACTGAATAATTTCTCTAGTGTGAGAAACTGAAAGTGTAAATAAGGACTCAAAGGTATAATAGATAATGTGAAATAGGAAGAAAAGGGGCAAAGGGGAAGGGGAAGTGGGAGGGGTAGGGGAAAGGAAAGAAGGGAATGGAATTAATATGAGAAAATGGAAAAATGGAAACAAAATCTTTGTAAATAGGGAGGGATGGAGGGGTTGAAGGGAGAGCAGGAGAAGGGGGAACAATAAGATTCAAGAGAAATTATGTAAAGATTCAAATTTCCAATCATGAATGTCATTATACTAAAATGTAAAAATAAAATAAAGTTAAAAAAATACCTAAATGTTATAACACAAACATGCAACCTGCTAGAAGACAAAATAAGTAAAACTTGAAATCATGGGTGTAGGAAAGGACTTTCTGAACAGAACTCTGCTTATACAGGAAATAGTACCAAGAATCAACCAGAGGAATCATATCAAATTTAAAAGCTTCTTCACTGCAAAAGAAACAACCAATGGAGGAAAAAACTACAGAATGGGAAAACATTTGGCATTCTTCAGTCAGAGGACTAATATCTAGAATATATAACTTTAAAAATTTGACCCTTCAGATTAAAAGGCTCAATCAAAAAGTGTACAAGTATAAATAAATAGAAACTTCACACAATAAGTACAAATGACCAATAAATACATGAAGAAATGCTCAAATATCACTTGCCTTTAGAGAAATCCAAATTAAAACAACATTGAAATTCTATCTTGCCTACAAAGAAAGGGCATCAAGAATAAATTAAATTATAAAAAAATCCCAACATTAATGTGGGGAAAATGCACCCTTCTATATTGTGGCCAGGAATATAAATTACAACCAAATGGAAATTAGTATGGAAATTCTTCAAAAACCTAAGACACAAATTCAATTTGACTAACTATTCCCTTTCTAGGTCTTCCTGAAAGAGGTAAAGACATCCTATTACAGTGATACAGGCATATGGCATGCTTGTAGTGGCACAATTCACAATAGCTAAATCTTTAAAGTGACCTATATATCCATCAGGTGAATAGATAAAGAAAACATGACGTTTATACACAAAGGGGTACTATTTCTTAAAGAAGGACAAATAAATCATTAGTAGAAAAATGGATGCACTTTGAGACTATATTGTTAAGTGAAATAACTCAGACACACAAGCTTTAATAATGCATAGTTTCTCTTACCCCAAAAATCCAAAGTATAAAGAAAGAGCAAACTAAAAGATAGATAGTAGAAAATAGGGAGATGTATCTTTCTCAAAGACGTTTATGAAGAGATGGAGGCAGAGAAGAGGGATGAGAGGGAAAGGGGTGAAAAAAGGAATGAAGTTGTGTTATGTTCAGGTACCAACTCCACACGGAATGTGAACGTTATGCACACATGTACCACACAAAGGAAGATGATCAAGGGATGAATAGAGGAGGAGGGAGGGAAGGGAAATGGGATGAAAAAAGAAACTAAGATGCATTACATATATGTAATAAAAACCTTCCGCAAAAATGTAAATATTATGTACTGAAAACATGTACAAATAAAGAAAATTATCTGAGAAAAATAGTAGACCTCCAAAAAATCAAGTCCATACTTAGTCATTTTCCTAAGTGAAATAAAAATGTATGCACATATAAAACCTCTACAACTTTTCATCTTCTCTACAACATGAATGAAACTCAAATGTTTGAATGAAAGAAGCCAGAGGCTCCATTGGTCAGAACATTGAGCATAGGATTTGGAGACCAGCCTGGGCAAAATAGTAAAAACTTGCCCTTCATGCATACGTACATACATGAATGTATATTATTTTAAATACTTGTTCTTATTACTATGATTGAACTCAATTTATGCTGTAAAGTAATGTAAAAATGATAAATATCTTTCTTGTCTATTTTATATTAGTTGCATGAGAGTTGCTGATACCTAAATGAAATTCTTCTTGTCAGATCCAGACAGAATTAGAGGCAGGAAGTTCTGACGGGGAACTCAGACCTGCCTTTTTCAGATAAGTACTGTCTCAAGGACTGTAAAACAACACCAAAAACAAAACACTCTTCAACTACATGCACCCCATGCTTTGCAAATTTCCAGTAAATGCACATTAAATTTTAGCAGAATTTGTCATTAATATTCAACAATTCATAGATGATGGTATCCCAGCAGCAGCTGATTTTAAGACCATCCTGGGGTTTCAAGGTCAGTCACTCTGTATCCAAGCAGCTTTTGTGAATTTCTTTTTGCTACTAAAAGCCATAAAAAGATTTCCTTATTCTTCCCTCTTCTGTTGTAGCTGTAGCTATAGCATGTATACTTACATTATAGCTCTTGTTGCTTACCTTGGAATTAATTTTTTGTATTAGAAAACATTGTCCTCTATTGGATCTTTTCAGAATTTACAGTGAAAATGAGTAGATTCTACAAAAGCTAGTGTTACGGAATAAACTTCAATCATTTTATTCTAGGTGTCTATTCTCTTGAGGTACATCTATATTTCAAAAGCTTAATAAACATCTACCATTTAAAATTGGACACATTCATGTTCTCTAATTTGTAATTTGCATTTTAGTAATATTTTAATTAATTACTATCTATTTTTGAAATATTCATTTATTCACTTAATAAATACTTAAGAATGTAACATAAACATTATTCTAATTGTCTAGGACTGAGCACAGAATAAAGTCCTTATGATTACAAAGCTTATATTTTAAATGGGAAACACTAAAAATAAAATAATGAAATAGAAATTTTTATGCAATGTCATCTAAGTTACATGATGAAAAATAAAGTGGGGCAAGGAGTTATACAGTGAGGCTGTAATCTTTTAGAAGAAATAGGCATCTTCTGATCATCAAAAAGAAAAAGAAAGAGGAGAAAGAGGACCGTCAAACAGTTAAGCATATATTTTATCAGTTCTATTTATATTCTAGTGCACATTAAACTTGATTTTAAATGTGCTTCTTTTGCCCACAATTTATTTCAAAATAAACTGAATGTGAAAGACATTAGGTCAGGTACACAATCTCCAGCTTCCTCAAGGTAACACAAGTCCTTGTTTTCTGTTGCTTGAGTAATACCGTATCTGTCAATTTTCCAAAGAGAGTGAATTTGTTACTTACTGTGAGTCATTTATTAAATCATCACTAATGTATAAAGCTATACTTGTTGGTAGTGAATGAAGTAAAATAAGGCTAAAATGTAAAAGAGATATTAATGAACTTCTGGTTTAAAAAGAAAGATGATTTTCTGCTTGCACACTTAAAAGTCATAATTAAAAGGCATATTTTACATGTCTTGTGCTGCTTGGTGAAGTATCTTTTTGTCATTCATTTTGCCACCCCTACCTTTATTGACTCTTAGTAATAGAAAGCTGTTTCCACCCTAGAAGGTGTCCAAATAAGTGGTGGCATACAGCCATCTGAGAGAGGTTTCAACAGCAGCAATCTGGAAGCTCCAACAGTGTCATAATTGATAGTGGCTGGAAAATGAGGGTTGTAATCCATGAAAAGACTGTTGAATGTGGTACTTACTATATGTGGATATTTTGAGAACCTGAGTTATACCTAGAGATACTTTCTGAAAACATAAAATCATATATCGCAGTGCCAGGGCTTCAGACCTTTGTGGTTCCTTTATCTCGAGCCTGATGTGTTACTGAGAAATTCTCTTGGAGATTTTCAAAGAGCAGTTACTTCTCAGGTGTTTTTCCTCATTTTGCTGTCACTGTATTTAATCTAAACAGAGGGACTGAAAACAGTAGTGATTCCTTTTTAATCTGGAAGAAAATCAGAGTTAAAACAACCTCATGAAACAATAACTATTCAAAGCATACCTTATATGCCTCGGGACTTTAATATTACCTTTCATGTCTATGGCCATTTTTATGTATGCCTTCATATAATCTAATTTCTTTTTCATTTAAATACGAAAATGAATATGCACAATTACTTACCATAGCAACCATTGTTGACGTGCATTCAAATTCCAAGCCTGGCACAGAGTTCACAGTTGATATGTTCATACCAAATGGTTTGCATACTGACCAGTAGTTATTCTAGGCTTTTGTATCTTGAATAATAAAGAAATGTCCTGTAAGTGGAACATGTCTTAATGAACAGAAGTGAAAGACATCATCTTTGTCAGCAACAACAAGAAATATGAAGTATTTTACACGGGAATGAATGTTATGTTTTATGGAATATTTACTTTCATATTAAATAAGGAGTATTGATTGCAAAATCATGAAATGCTAATGATGACTATATTACATTGTACACTCATGTACAACTGTGTAGTGCATTAAAGTACATAGAGGGAAAATGTTTTACCTACACACACAAATTTATTCTTGGAATCAATGATGAATGATTTTTGAAAAATCATTAAAAATTTTCATCAACAGTGAATAAGTCCCAATATGTTTTATATTATCTCTATACATAAACGTGTGCTTTTGTCTTTTATTGATTTTATCTTTGCTAGAAAATTTTCTTTATTTAAACTACTATACATGTCTTACTTTTTTACATAAATCCTGCAGGTAGCTAATGGTTAGAAGGGTAGATATGTCTCCTGCTTGCATCCTCTTTCAAGATCTTTCTTCTTTTTTCCTTTCTGTCACTTAACCATAACATATATACGTATATAGATAGTTATACATAGATGTAGATATATTTATATAGAGATATGGAAATATAGATATGAATACATAGATGTAGATATAGATATAGATACATAGATAGATATCAGGCATTGCTCTAGACCCTAGAAAAAATTTCATTAGCCACAGAAACACTCACTCTCAAGAAAATTGAAAACCTTTTAGGTGAGATAAACACTAAAATAATCACATGACTGAGATTTATAATTTTCTTAGTTACAGTTCCCACTATCACCCAATAATCTGTGAAATCATTTGCTTTTGGGTAAATTAAATAAGAATAATTTACTTCATATTCAAAATTTAAAATGGTCTTCTATCAATATTGAAAATTGAAAGTAGAATACAAAGTATAGTAATTTGTAATGATGGAAAACAATATTCTACTGAGCTATGAATGGATATTTTCTATATAATTATATTAAATGTTATAATTAATGATAAAATTGAAAGAGAATAATATTGACTGTAAATTTCACAAAAATATTTGTGATTCTGAAAAACTGTAGTAACCATGGATGAAAATTTGGAGTGTGGGTCACAAATGTAATAGTGACATTTGCTATGAGAATATTGTTACATCAAAAATGATGTTATAGAATTGTTATGGTAAAGAAAGCTACATTGCACACATTTTTTTAAAAAAAGTGATTTAAGATAAAGACAAAATTTATAATTCAAATTTTTGGACAATTAATGCATATTGTATTCTTAATCATTGCAATGATTTTTCAGAGACAGAATCCAAATGAATAAGAGCTTATAGAAGGCACCAAATTATTGACCAAAAGCAACTCCTTTATAAAAATAAACTGTTAACTAAAGTGAAAAAATATTCATATAAGGAAGAACTTGAAGTCCTGTTTAGAAGGAGGAACATGGATGCCTTAGAAAAAAATGGAAAATGTTTCCATTTTTTTCTTTTCTCATAATTTTTCTTTTCACCTTCCCCTCCCACCTCCCCTACCCCTTTGGACCTTTGCTTCCTATTTCAAATTATCAATTATTCATTTTAATCCTTATTTACGTAAGGAAGGGTGTAAATAGGGAAGGGTGGAAGGTGGGAAGGGCATACAGGTATTGGGGAAAAAATAAGAATCAAGATAAATCATGTACAGGTACAAGCACTCAATGATAAATGTAAATATATTGTATACCTAAAATGTATAGATGAAAGAATTTAAGGAAAAAAAATTGAAAGAAAAATAAATAAATAAATAGAAAATGGAAAGATGGATAGAGTATTTATAATTCTATTTTAAAATAAGAAAATGTGATAATATATTTGAGAAAAGAATTCCCTCCTTTTCAGTTACAACAAAAACAGTGACAATAATAATAACAAAATCCCAGAGACAAAGTAACAGCTTAGATTCTAGTATGAAATATATGAGTGTGTTTAGAAATATATGAGTGTGTTATAAAATATATGGGTATGTCTAGAGAGGATAGTTTCAAATATAATTTTGATCACATATCCACCCTTATACTTCCTTTGTTGTGAGTGGTGTCCATTGGTCTTATAAAGTTCTGTTTATGGATAAAATATTTATCTTCAGTTCATGGGACTGCTTAAGACTTTTTGCAAATGAAAGATAAATCCATTCCTGAAATGAGCAACTATTCTTGTCAAAAATCAACCATCCTAATGTGGAAGGAGGAAGGGTCCTTGCAGTGATAGTCAAACCGATTATCAGTGGCTGGTTGGGCTCCATTTTGAATGATGCCATATTTGGAGTTCAGCTTTGATGGGAGATTAATTATTTGGCTATCTCAAAAGTTAGATAATTTCTTGAATGTAAGAATCATTGTTATGCATAACCACCATTCTTGCTTCATAGAAATTTTGTTTATCTACTTGTTGTGCTAGGTGTTAGATTAAACTGAAGTGGCCGTGACAGACATCTATTTACACCAAATCTGAGAATCATTGTGTCTGCGGTGATATTTAGATTCTGATCTGAGGTGAAATCTCTGATGAATGTTACCATTCAATAATGATATTTTTATCATTTGTTTTTATCATTCTGGTATTACATTCATAGAGATTAACTAATAGGTAACTGGACACAAGTAGGAAATGATGTGGGGATCTAGGCTTCCTGTTTATGCTCCTGCTTATGTTTAATTCCCGATTCTACTTATTTTTTTATTCAATGCTAAGCCTGTCCCACTTTATGACTATGACAATGTAAATAGAACCAAAATAAGATTAAAACTGTCAATTCAGGTTTCAGAGTCATTTGGTGTACTGTGATATATAACTGTGTGTTTACCAAGTTTTAGTAACATTTCAGAGGCTATGTTTTCAATTGTGTATAATTATTAGTTATAGATTAACTGTATTTATTTTAGTATTTTGGGATATATAATGTGATCCTCTCACTGGTGCTCCCAATATATTTTTACTGCTATCTTTTCCCAGCACTAAAATTTTTGAAAGCAGAGATTTTTCTGGATCATATGGCTGGAACAGCTGGCCCCCTTTAACAGCAGGTGGAAACTGTAGTAAAGCAATTTTCTAAGACACAAACCTGAAAATCTTTTGTGTCCCCTGCTTCATGAGTTAGAACAGCATTCTCATGTAAAAGTCAAAGAATTCTACTAGGCATTTTGCATCAGCCTTTGCAATAGAAGGCCCAAAGTTTGTTCTTTATTTTGGAAGTGTAAGGGGGTGTACCTAGATTCCTGGATCCCTACATAATCAGCTAAAGTAACAGATACATTAAACTTCATTCTCTGATGTATGTTACTAAGTACTCAAAAAACTAATCATTTATTGGTTATCCAAAATAAATCTATTGTCATGAACAATGGTTCAGTGTAACTTTCCGCAGTATGCCAAACTGATTTATGAGTTTCATAAATATGATTGTACAAAGGATAATACAGCTTGATGTAAGGTTGTAAATATATGGTAGACTGCATTCCATCTGAATGTGAAGTGTTTTAAACATTCTCCCTGATAAAGATGAAAAATAATGTATTTTCCCAATCAGTAGCTGCATCCTGTGTAACCAGCACCATGTCAATTTTCCTCCATTAAAGACACCACAATGGATACAACAGTTGCAAGTGTGTTTATGGTTTGGTTGATTTTTATCATATCTCAATTTAATTTTCTAGATCTGTTGAATTATTTTAAGGGAAAATAGATGAACTGAATGAAGGACTACTATTACACCACCTTCTTTAAGTCTTTAAATCTCACACTAATTCCTGCATTACCCCTAGAACGCAATGCTATCTCTGGTTTCCTATTTTAGCGAGGGCAATAGGAATTTTCAGAGGTTTGTAATTGGCTTTTCCCTTGATGAAAGTTATACACTATAGCCCTCCACCACACACATACACACATATTCACACACACACACATACACACACAAAAGTTTAAAAAAATGAATGAATGAATGAATGAATGAATATGGCAGTTACGACGTCTAGTTATACATGATTGGACTAGGAAAATGCTCACCCACTCCGAATGTTTTCAATTCTAACATGAGTCAGTCCTGAGCCAGAATTCTGTTAATTACCTGTCTCCATGATTCCTCTTGAATAAGATGCTCATAACAATAATCATGACTCCGGGGATTATTTTTAAATAGGAACCTGTATTAAGTTGTATTAAAACTTAATAATTTCCATGTTTGAAAACTAGTCTCCATTCAGGATCTCACTCAGTAAGAGAGAATGAGCATTTTTATTTTTTTTATTTTTATTAGTTCATGTTTGGAGTACCTAATAATTACATTCATTCTGGAGAATTGGTATATGTGCATAACACATCTCAATTCATTTACTCTCTCCTCTCCATCACTCTTTCGAAAAATGCTTTTCTTTTTTGCAAGCATTATCATATATATTCTTTTATTTTACAAGCTTTTATTGAGTTAAGTATCATAAACACAGATTAATAGCCAGACTAACAGAGCAAAAGAACATAACATACATTTACAGGAAGATATGAAAGCAATGCAGAGTTTCTGTGTAAATTTATCTCATTTTTCTCTAAAAATTACATTTTACATTCTTAAAATATAATAACAAATCTAGAAAATTTTGTTGGGTCAATGATTGGGGTAGTTGTATGGCGTTTTGTCATAAATACAAACACAACCACAACTAAGGTACACAACTATTCTGTGATGCAAAGATTGCCCTCTGTTACTTGTTCTTAGTTGTACCTTGCCTAACCCTCACCATTCCTAATCTTTGAAATCCACTAGTCTGTTTCTGTCTCCATAATTTTGTCATTTAAAGATGCTATATAAAAGGAATCATACTGTATGTTACCAGTGAGACTGGCTTTTTCCCCTCCGTATACTGTGCTCGATTCTGCACAGGTTCTTGACTGTATCAGTAACTGCATCATTACCTTATTTTACCATCCTATTCCAGAGAAAGAGTTTTCTCATTGGTACATGTTTTTACTATGTGATGTTTATATTCCTTGTGCGGAATTGATTCATGTACATGATACATCTTAATTTCTCTTTTCATCTCCTTACCCTCCCTCCTTCTTCCCCTTCTCCATCTCTTAATCATGTTCCCATTTAAAAAAGATCTTTCTCCCTACTTCCTATTACATTTTATTTCGCTCTTCACATGCACTGATTGAGGTAGACTTTGGTTGTTGTCTGGTTTGGGTTTTCACAAGTAAATCAGCTATAAACTTTTGTGTATAGGTTCTTTATTTATCTTTCATAAATGTCCAAGAGAAAAGTTGTTAGATTGCATGGCAAGATTATGTTTATTTTTTAAATGAAATTGTTAAGCTATTTTCCACAGTGGCTATTTCCAGTAGGCATGTGTGAGAGATGGTGTCTCCATATCCTCTTTAGCATTTGGTTTTGTCATATTTTTTCTTCCTTCTTTCCTTCCTTCCTTCCTGCCTTCCTTCCTTCCTCCTTTCCATCCTTCCTTCTCTCCCTTCCTTCCTTCCTTCCTGTCTTTTGTTCTTCCTTCCTTCTTCATTGTTTCTCTACCTTATTGTTTCTTTATCTTAAATGCTATTTTGTTGGGAATGCAGTGATTTGAATGTGTGGTTTTAATTTACATTTATTTACTTACATTGAAGACTTTTATATGGTTATTTGCCAACTTTATACTCTATAGATTTGTGGTTTTGATGTATTTTTATTTTTATCCTATAGATAAATAGATACAAGTGTATTGTCATACATGACAAGTATGAGTCTACAGCTTTTCATTTCAATCTCTTAGCAAGTTTTTTTGCAGAACAAAATTTTGAATTTGGTTCAAAGCATGAAATTATTTTCTAGTTTCAGACTTGAAATATTGAAATATTATATTATTTTTAAGTATAAAATTTTGATGAAAGCTCCCAACCTAAATGAAACATCTTTGTGGATGGATAATTTTTCTTCATTGAATTATGATTACACTTCCATTAAAAATCAGTTGACCATACTTTTACAGGACCATGCTTTGAGTTCTCTTATCTACTCCATTGATCTGGTATCTGTTCTCCATGAATATTACATATTTGATTTTATGATATTAATTGATTACAAAGACTTTATAAGAACTAAAATCTAAGACAGTGATTTCTGTCATTTTATTCATCATTTAAAAAACTGTAAATGCTTTAGTCCTCTTTGAACAAAAATTTAGGAAAATTTCATCTGTATATACAAGATTTTGTATAGGTATTAAATTATAAATGAATTTATGGAGAAGTGACACCCTTATTAAAGTTTACTGATGCAGTATTACCCATCATTATTCAATTCCTTCTCACATCCAAACAATATTCTCTTGTATGAATATAACATATTTACTTGATCCATTTAGTAATTGGTGGACATTTGAGTTGTTTTCATCATTTGCTTGATGTTATGAGCATTTACGTATGAGGTTTCATGTGTCTTAAATTCTTGTTTCTCTTAGATATATACATAGGAGTGGAATTTCTAGGACACATGTTAACTGTATGTCTAATCATTTGAGGAGTTAACAAAACATTTTAAAGTAGATGCTCCATTTGTCTCCAGTTTACACCAGCAGATTATGAGTGTTCTGATTTATTTATGTCCTACTTAACACTTGCTATTAACTGACTTTTCAATTCTGGTCTTCTTACCCCATGTAAAGTAGCATTTCATTGTGATTTTAATTTGTATTGCCTTGATAAATAATCATGGACATGGTTTCACATGCGAATTGATCATTTGTGTAAGTTCTTTGAGAAATACCTTTTCAAGTCATTTTCCATTTATCAAATTGGATTGTCTTACTATCATTTACTTTCCAGGAATTTCTTATATATTCCAGATACAAATACTTTCTCGTATATATGACATGCAAATATGGTCTTCCATTCTGTGGGTAACTTTTTCACATTTCTGGTAGTATTCTTTGATTTTTTTATTGTTATGATAAAGTGCTATTCATTCATTTTTTTCTTCTTGATACTTGTGATTTTGATGTTATATTTAGGAATCCTTTGCCAAGTTTAAGATCATGAATATTTACCTCTACATAGTCTTCTAAGATTGTTATAATTTTACCTCGTGCATTTACTTCTTTGATTCTCCTTGTATTACTTTTTATACATGATGAATGTTATGAATAGATTTTTATTTTTAATTTCTGGAGATTCACTATACAATATTCTACAACAATACTAATTTACCTAATTTGTATTCCTGTCATTATTGTACCATAGTTCCCATTTCTCCTCATCTTTACTAGCATTCATTTTGTTTACTCTTTTTGATGATAGTTTTTCTAACTGGGGTGAGATGATTCTCTCATTTCCCTTTTAATTAGTGATGTTGAGTTTTTTTCATATCTTTTGGCTCTTTACATGTGATTTCTTAGAAAGATCTTCTTAGTTCTATTGCTCATTTTTAATCTGTTATTTTTTTTCAGTTTTTGCACCTTATTTGTTATAGTGTTGTGTTTTTGCTAGTTTGTATTTTCTGAAGTTGAGAGTGAATGGTACAGACGGCTCTATCTGTCTCAATACATCTTTTCTTATTATTGTCCTAAATTTAGGCCCTCTCCCCTCTAACTTGGCTATTTTAGCTTTTATGAAGATAGGTTGGTGTGTGAACAACTATTTAAATTGGTATGCCCCTGAGCTAGGGATTTAGCTCAGTGGCACCATGCCTGCCTCGTAAGTGCAAGGTCCTGAGTTTGATCTCTGGTACTATAAATAAATAAATAAATAAATAAGTACTTGAGGAAATAAATGTCGGAGGAGTCTTCCACAAACTTCTTACTCTACTTCCTTTGAATAAATTTTTATTAATATCTGTAGGTATTATGTTGAAAGACAAATTTTTATTTAAATCTATATTTTCCAGCTTTTTTTTTACACTGTTCCAGTGGGGGAAAAGACAGTAACCCTGTTAGTGTTAGGTGAGTGTGAAAGTCCAGATTCTGTAGTCAGACAGTATTTATACCTAAGCGGTCAAAAATCTTTGTTATGTGGCGGTATCTCTGTAATGCAGGATCCCCAATAAACCTTCACTAGTAGGGCCAGACTTCCCTTTCTCCGCTCCCTACATGATCTCTACCAGGCTTTAACTTTGTTACCACTGAATGCTGGTGAATTTCTTCCATTAGAAAGCAATTAGGCCCATTAGGTCTTCACTGACAATTCTCTACTGAAGACGCAGAGACTGTGCTTCATTATGTCACAAGAAGTGGGAGTCTTGTTTCCAGTTATACTGAGAAGGGAAAGTTTTTATTATATTCTAGCTGTGATAAAAGTATTGTCTTTTTTCTTGATTATATCTGACATCACCTCATTTGTGCGGTGGTGGTACCTTGTCACAGCCTGGCATGGAGGTACTGTAGTCTGACCACTCCACCTTTTGGGTAGAGATAGCTATGGGAATCACTATTCTTTCTTCACTACTGTCTGGAGGAGAATGGTGATTGCATAAGAGTGTTGTGTCTTTCCATACTAGCCCCTGCTTTGCCCTTTGGGTAAAAAGTTCAGGCTTTTCTTGGGCTTTCTTTCTTTGAATGAGAAATACAACTGTTGGTCTTTTAATGTTGCCAGGTACCACTGACTGGTATTAACTAGGGGAGCTAGATCAGAAGGACATGCCATGTGTCATTCCTCATGTCATGAAGTCTAAAGCAAGGCTGCTTTTTTCCCCTCAGGTTTCAAAGTGTCTCTTGTCTGTTTTACATAACATGTCCAGGCATATGAGATGTCTTAGGAATAAGGAAAAATGCATCTTCCTAGAAGCAAAGTCTAGGAATTTACAGAATTTTAAAATTGATCATGATCATTTCACCAAAGTAGCTGTTCTCAACTTAATGATCATCCATCCTTAAACTCTTCTGATTATTCAAAATGATTAATTTCCTAGATGATCCTTGGAGAGTTGATTGTCCAAAATGATTATTTCTGTAGTTGATTCTTTGGTTTGGTTTATTTTGGCACTGGGGATCGAACTCAGGACCTTGTGTTTGCAAGGCAGACGCTGGAACCACTGAGCTAAATCCCTGGCCCCTCTGTAGTTGATTCTTAAACAGTCTGTGTTATTTTTACCTTCTCCACTTCTCTTAAGTACCATTCTCTGGCTATCATTTATTACCATATTGCATACATTTGATTTCTAATGGTTGAGAGTTATCTAGTGTCTGTTACTGTTTTAGTATCCTATTCTACTGGCTGATAATATTAGGCTTTGCTCTGGAACAGAATATCCTACCTTCAGTCTCATCTATTGAGATGAGTTCCCATCCAAATTTTAGTGATGCCAGTCCCTCTTCTATTATAACATTTAAGTTACTTTATTAAAGATGAATCCTCTGAGATATTCATATACAAGAATCATTCCATGGGAGTGTTAATGTTATATGATATATTCAAGACTCTCCTGCCATAGAGATCCTGGCATTTATGCTTCACCTAGTTTAAGCCATCAATTTTCCCATTCTCATGGAAGTCATTTGAATTTGACGTATACACTCTTTGCTAGCCATTACCTTGAATCTCATGTCATTGGGAAAATGCTTTCAAATACAAACTTTCTGCAAATTAAATTGTTTTTAGTCGCTTGAACCCACATCTTCACAATTCCCTTCCATACACATATTCTCAGTCCTTGTCCTAAAAATTATTATAGTTTCCACCATCCTTTTTAATGATGGTTCCCACATAGCAAGAAAGAGGTCTGTTAAGTGATGAATCTGAGAAACAAATGAAGGGAGGTGTTCAAAAATTGAGTCATATTTCAAAACAGGTACATACACAATTGTATATTCATACATACAATTGTACACATGTACTGTATTTTTATCCAATAAGTATCAATTTTCATAATTGATGTGAAATTATACTATATAAATTTATATATAATTACAAGAAATTATATAAGAATTTGAAATACATGTATACAATGTATATAATTTCAATATTACATGTACTTTTATAATCACCTACATATAGATTATTTATTTATCAATCATATATTGATTGAAATATGTACTTGATATGTGTAATTGATCTATGACTGGTAATTGTAAGAATTGATGCACAATTTCAAAAAAACCTAACCATGTTTTAATGTATGTACATATACATTTATATACATCTGCATACAGTTGCACATATATCCATATGGGTATATAATTGGTACATAATTAAATTTTAAATTTGAGAATGTTAAATTTTTGAATCTCCTAGAAAATCACTAAATAAACAAACAAGCTCATATAATTTTGAGTATAAATAATGTTTCTTTAAAATTTGTTTTATTTTATTTTAACTAGAAAAATGCTACTTTTACAGTGTTTTAAAGTCAATTGGGTAGTATACTTATGAAAATAGTATAATGTTTCCCATGTACTTTGAATATTTATTGTGTGTATTTGTTAAGATTCTCTAGAGAAACATATTCAATAAACAATATATGTATGATTATAAAAGGGACATATTAGGCAGGGTTACAGGATGAATAGAGTGAGAGTCCCAATGACACTTTACTGGATCAGAGATAGAAGAGTCAAGAAGGTCACCTGCATGCTTGAGAGTCAGAGGACCCAGGAGCAGTGGAAGGACTAATGCCTAGAAGTGCACTGCAGATTCATCAGTGTAAGTCTGTGTTGGAAGGCTAAAGAGTCCTTGTGAAAGCTGACAGAAATGGAGATCGGCATCCAAAGGCAATTGAGAATACTGGAGATCATCTGAAGAAAGGGAAATGCTTCCTCCTTCTTTCTGTTTTTATGCTATTCAAGCTACAAGCCTATTGTTTGGTGCCAGCACAATCAGGGTGGGTCATCCTCCCTCAGTTTCCTGACTTACATGTCAATCTCTCGCATACACCCAGAATTTACTAATCTGCTAGGCAGTTCTCACACAATTTGACATATCACAATTAACAGTCACGACCTACCCCTTGTCAACTTGACATCCAAACACATCTCCTTAATCCATACTTAATCTGCAAATAAAATAGCAAGTTCATAATTATGCCTAACATGCTACAATTATATTGCATACAAATGGAAATACACTAATTCCTTCCCCAGAGCAGAAGGTAATGGTTTTCTCTGTGTGATGCTTACTTGTCTCCTAACATTCCATAACTTAACATTATCATATAGATTTGACAATACTTACAGATCAGTATAAGTTAATCAGTGGTATGTTACAATGAAAAAAAGCAAAGATACATGCTCCATATAGTATATATGTACACAAACACATCAACAAAATAGAAAACAAGACAATTATAATCTTCATTTATATAACTGGTCATGCCATCATAACTGGTAATTTTAACTAGTTTTGCTACATCTCATTCTGTAATCCCTAAGCCTTCGGCAAGCACCTCAGCAGCTCTTGGTTCTTTACCTGACAGTGTGACCTGTACCTTCATTCCTGAAGCTTCTGGTCCATTTATTATCCTGCTTGGATTGGGTTGTAATTTCACATTGTTCTTAAAGACAGGGCAAGGTAAATGTAGTTCAGTTGGTTCAATCCCCAGCATGGGGTGAGGCTGTGGAGGAAAGTTGAGGAATGAAAAGCTCTTCACTTAAAACCTATTTTTGTCATGATGCATCCTCAAGAGATGTGGATGACACTGAGCTATATCTCCAACATTTATTTTTTCTTTTTAAAGTTTGACACAGGGTGGTCTTACTAAGTTGCTCTGGCTGGCCTTGAACTTGCTATACTCTTGTGTGTGCCACCTTGCCCCACTGAAAAGTTTCTTTTGTAAATCCTGTCTCAAGTTTAAATACAGTGTTCATCCACCACAGCTTTTGCTGAAAGTTTTCATGAAGCTGTGTGAATGGAGAGAAAAATAACAAGAGTTTCATCTTTAAGAGGTGAAAAATATGTTAGAGAAAGTAAAATGAAACTGTGTGTTATAGTTTGGCTCCAAAATGCCCCCTAATACGTGCAGGTTTTCAGAGGTGGAGCTTTTGGAAGGTAACTGGATTATGATGGCTCTAAATCAGTGGAATTAATCCATTGAGGGACTAATAACTGGATGGTATTATTGGGGGTGATGGACACTTAGGAAGTGTGGCTTATGGGAGGGAGGGAGTCATGAGGGCAGAGAACGACCTTCCCACTATACAGAGCTTTCCTCTGCCATACCCTTCTGCCACATTTCTCTGCCATGACACAGGCCTAAAAGTAGTATGGAGCCAGCTGACCATGAACTGAAACCACTGAAACTGTGAGACAAAGTACATCTTCTTTTAAATTGATTTGCTTAAGTATTTCATCAGATGACAAAGTTTTGAGGTTTTAGTTATGGATAAGGAAATGATGATAGAAGTCTCTTTAGATAGTTCACATTTCTCCTTTTCTTTCTCCTCCTCCTCCCCCTCCTCTTCCTCCTCCTCCTCCTCCTCTTCTTCTCCTTCCTTTTTTGTCTCAATCTTCCAGACTAGCCTTGAACTGGCAGCAATCCCCCTGCCTCAGACTCCTGAGTGCTGTCATCACAGGTGTGTGCCACTACCTACCCCTGGCTTAGACAGTTCATAATATTAGTCAAATGTGTACCTAAAGAAAAGCAATGACCAGAAAAGTCCAGGATATTAATAGGACATTGGAAACAATGGGAATATTACTTTGTCCTTGTGCAGAATGCTGGTTTGTTACATATCTCTAGAATATATACAGCCTGAGTTAAGGATTACAAAGAATGTTAGAATCCCTTATTTCTGTAAACAATGTAATTTTCTCTGAGCATCTATCTACTTAGCTGAAGGAAAAAATCCAACTTCAGTTATGCTTAGCCTGAATTTGTAGGCTGATTTAGACAGAAATGACCTCTTTACAGTAGAGAAACTTCTTATCTAAAAATGTAACATTCTTTCTTTTTTTAACATCCTTCACTGTGGGAGACAGACTAATGCCCTGCCCCCCAAAATAATCAGGCCCCAGTTCCCCAGAACTGCTGAACATGTCACCTTAACATGGCAAAAGGAATTTTTCAGATGTAATTAAGGTTAAGAACTTGAAGATGACATTATCCTAAAGTACATGGACGGGCCCAAACTAATGACCAGTGATATTCAAAGCTTGAGAAGAATTCCATGTCCTACTGCAGCTTCTGAAAGGTCCTGAGCTATGTGCAAGAACCAGACAGAGCCTTGTAAGAGACAAAGGTGACTCCTAGCTATCAATCATCAGGGAAACACTGAAGTAACCTCACAGAACGGAACTCTACCAATACCTGAGGGCAAAATGAATGCATCCCTGCTGACCCTTTGACTTTAGCCCAGTGAGACACCTCATCTAAAGAACTGTAAGACAATAAATTTGAGTTGTTTAAGCCTCTAAGATAGTGGTCATTAACACAAGAATAGGAAACTAACATGTTCAGTAAGATTAGATATCTTTTTCATATACATTTTAATGTTACTATATATTGTGGCTTGGATCCTTTTTGTTATTACATGTTAAAATTGTTTTATGTGTGTCAACAGGTAAACAATATCTCACTGGATTATATGAATAACATCTGATTTTTACTGTCTGTGGGAAAGGTGTTTTTCATTTAGCAGGTAAATTCAATGCTTTTACATTTATGAAACAACTGCAAATTGGCCTTATCTCTTTCATTGCTGTAAAGTTTTTCAGTTATACTTAGCGTTTTTCCACTTTTTCCCAATTTATTTTGCCAGCCTAAACATGTAGCTCTTCCCCTGTCTCTCACGGCTCATTTAGAAATTCTACAATGCTTCATCATGCCATTAAAATTATCTTTTTTATCTCTACCAAGAAAGAAAATAAAACAAACCAACAGGACATAGTACTACTAAGAGATGTGCTAAGGCATCTCCTATATGACATACATGTTTTTCCTCATTTCCAATTTCCTCTTGGTGGTCTAGATCAATCAGCACAGCCAACACTGTAACTCCCTTTTTAGTTTGTTTGCTTAGCAGCAATAAGACCCCAAAAAGACTTGGAGGAAGTCATACTTCCAGTCCAGTGGAATCATGGTGTGCTTCCTGGTACAAGCCTTCACAACTGCAGGCTAAGAAGCTTAGGTCAACAGAGCACAGATTCATGGCAATAGGAAGGAAAAGGTTTGCTAGGGATAACCATGGGTAATGATGAGGGGCACCATTTCCACTTCCACCTCTTGGTTACAGGACTCATGAATCCTGGCTATAGGAGAAAAATTACCACGTATTGCACAGTGGTTAAAAACATATGCAGCCTTCTACAGAACCTTACTACAGCCCTGCAAGGTATTGCCACCCAGCTGCTGCTCTAACTGTCAATCAGAAGTCCATTTGACCTTTCTGTCAATCTACCTGCTTCTAGCAGGAGCTAAGACCAGTGAAATTGAGACGCATGAGCCAATGGCAGCGCTTTCAGTTTCACTTTCACTGTTTTATTCAGTCCTCTCAGGGACACTCTGCCTGGAATTCCAAGTGCTGGGGTTATAGCTATGTGCCATGACACCCAGTTAAGACTGATCTCTTTAGGAAGTACCTCTTAGAGGGCATTTTCCAGTTTCACAGTCTTTCATCTACCTAGTCTGCAGTAATGGGTCCCCAAATCTGACTCTGTCCTAATGCGTGCTGCTTGAAATGCATTAACAAAGCAATGAAGAGTACAAGCCAGGCATGGTAGCTCATGCCTGTAGTCTCAACTACTTGGGAGTCTGAGACTGAAGGGTTGTGAACCTAGAAGTCGAAGTCCAGCCTGGGGGTCTTAGTCACTTTCTTGTTGCTAGGACACAATAGCCAGCATCTACAACTTACAGGAAGAGAGGATTCTTTTGGCTTATGTTTTCAGTCCGTGCTTGGCAAGGTCAAATGAAGAAATGACATAATGGAAGGGACTGCTAAGTAAGAAAGCTGCTCACATCATGGTATCCGGAAAGCAGAGACAGAAAGGAGGAGCCTAGGAGGACCATTGGACAGATTTTATACAGGAAACTATGAAGAATTTGCAATTTTTCCAACTTTTAAACTTTTAATTGAAAAACTTGCAATTTGCGTCTTCATTCATCTTTTAGAATAAAAAATATTTTCTAGCATGTATTTCTGTATTATTACTATTTCTTCTTTCCAGAAGAAAAATGTATTTTAAAGGATTTTTTATTCAAATGATAGCATGGGTCATGTGACTCCTGTGATGTGGTTATTGTGAGCATAAATTCTGTGGCCTATCATCAGCTGCAAAATATTCTACTGAAGAAATATGGTCTTAGACAATAACAGAAAACTTAGAAGGTAACAGAAAAGTGGTAAAAAAGAATGCAAACAGCAAAAAAAAAATCATCTCAAAAATAAGTCAATTATCACTTCATTCATGAGTTTACATGAATTTACAAAATGATGTCCAGAATGAAAGCACTATGAGAAATGTTAAAAAAAGTATAAATCAATATATATATATTCATATATACATGTATAAAAAGTGATGTCAGGATCTTTGACCTTAAAGAGTTCACGGATGAAGAAAATATGTAGAAATAAAGAATTATGATTTAGTTAATAAAACATCATATATGGAATGAGCTAACACATAAAATAGAAATTTTTAAAATGAAGATATATTTCTTGGCCAGATAATAGGAACTGTGTTGTTTTGCTAAGCTGAAAACATAGAGATATCAGGATGCAAACAGATAACGTGTACATTTGGAGTGAATTGGGAATATCTCTATGCTATGGACTGAAAGAAAATGAAAAGAGATAAGGGTGAGAAATTAAAGAACTTTTAGATCAGTCTAAGAAGTTTGGATTTGCTTTCGGATATCAGTGATTCCAACACCAAAGTAATAGAAGAGTCAAATTAACTTTAAAACATAAGTACTTTCCAACCACTTGCAACCATCTAAACCAGAGTTTTTGTTTGTTTGTTTGTTTGTTTGGAAGTGTTGATGGATCTTCCATCAAATATTTTTTCAAATTACATTAATGCCAAGTTGTACTGTAAACATATGAATGGATTTAGGGTTAGAGATAGGGTAACTGGAAAAAAAATCCCTACTATATGTTTAGTGAAATACATACTCCCATGAAGTAATTTGGAATTCTTCCTTCTAGGCAGCACTTTACAGTAAATAAGAGTTATGGTGGGCAAAATAATTCCCCCTCAGTGATACAAACTCCTAATTATCAGAATTATAAATATATTACCTTATATGGTAAAAGGAATTTTGAAAATGTGTTTAAATAAGGATTTTGCAATGGGAGATCTTCCTGGATCGTGCCAGCAGGTCCAATGTCATCATAAAGGCCCTTAAAAGTGGTAGAGAAGTAGAGCAGAAGTAGTAGCAGAGGAGTTTAGAGATATCCAATATGACAAGGAGTAAATTCACCTCTTCTAGCCTTGAAGATAGAAGAAAACTCATGAGCTAAGCATATGGGAAGCATCTAAAATCTGGTAAAGGCATGGGAACAACTTATCTACTACAGCTTCCCAAAGGGAAGATAAATCTTCTAACCCCTGGATCAACCTTGAGAGACTAATTTTAGATTTCTCTTCTTCACAAATTTTGAGTTTTAAGCTATTGAATTGTGTCAATTAGACACAGCAGAATTTTCTAAGAGCCAGTATGTGGTCTATTTTGAAGAACATCTCATGTGTGGCTGAGGAGAATGTGCATTCTGAAGTTATGGGGCAGAATACTCTAGACATCTCCTAAGTCCATTTGTTCACAGGTTTGGCTACGTTCTGGTATTTCCTTGTTGGTTTCTTGTCTAGTTGATCTGTCTATTTTGGACATTGGGGTAATGAGGTCCCCCATTAAAATTGTGTTAGTGTTTATTAAATTTTTAATGCCCATTAATACATGTTTTATATAACTAGGTGCACTTATATTTGGTGCATATATACTTACAATTGTCATCTCCTCCCCTTGACCTTCTTTGTCTCTTTTGATCAGTCTTGGCTTGAAGTTCATATAGTCTACAAATAGAATAGGTACCCCTGTTTTTTTCTGAGTTCTTGTCACATGGAACAGGGTTTTCCATCCTTTGACTTTTGGTCTATGAATTTGTTTTTGAGTTGTGTGTTTCTTGTATGCAGCATACTGTTGGATCATGTTCCTTAATCCATTCTGCCAGTCTGTTTTTTTTCTGATTGGTGAATTAAGACCATTTACATTGATGATTATAGTGGATATCTATTGGGTTACCATTGTCATATTGTTTTCCTGTTGTTATTTTCCTGTCTTTACTGTTTAATTGCCTCCTCTGCCAGGTGGCTTCCTTCTATTGATGTTCTTGGAATTATGATTTTCATTATCTTTTTCTAAAATGCCCTTCAGAATGCTTTGTAGAGCTGGTTTGTGGTTTGTGAATTTCTCCAGTTCTTTGTCATGGAAGTATTTTATTTCTCTGTTGGTTTTGAAAGACAGTTTTTTTGGGTACATCAATAGAGATTGTTTTACTTTAGGATTTGAAATACTTCACACCAGGCTTTCCTTCCTTTAAGGGTTTGCATTGAGAAGTCTGTTGTGATTCTGATGGACTTTCCTTTGTATGTGCTTTCTTTTTTAACAGCGCTTAATATTCTGTTTTTGTGCTGAATTACTGGAATCTTGATTATTATGTGCCTTGGTATAGATTTATTTTGGTCATGGCTATTTGGAGTTCTATTTGCCTCACTTATTTGTATGTCAAAATTCTTTTTTCCAGTTTGTGAAGTTTTCTGTCACTATTTCTTCGAACAGCTTTTGCATAGTGTTTATGCTATTGTTGGCATTCTCATTGATTCCAATTAATCTTATGTTATTTCCCTTTGTATCATCTTGCAATTGTTGGATTGATTTTTCCTGATCTCTTGCTATTTTTAAGAAATCTTTCTTTACATGGTCGATAACCACAGTCCTGTCTTCCAGATCTAAAATTCTATCCTCATTTTGGTTCAAACAATTCTGAATACTTTCTAATGAGTTTTTAATCTCCTGAATATCTGTTTGAATCAGTTTCATGAATTTCATTTCTTTCCTATGTTGAGCATTCATGGTTTCCATAATTTTCCTAAGCTCTTCTATTTTTTTTCTGTGCCTATTCTAGCTTCATCAAGCATGTCCTTCCTTTGATTGCCATTTCTTTTTTTACTTGGAAGATTATTCTCTCCATAGCCTCATCTATTTGTTTGTTCACCTCTGCAGCTATCAATTCAGAAAAATCTGGTGAGTGGCTTCTGATTTCCTCTATCTCACTGTCCCCTGGAGTTATCCTTGGCTGGTTAGTGGTCTGGGGTTGCATTTCGCTTCTACATCTTGTCGTTTTCTAGTTTTTAAATTTTAATTTGTTTTCTGAGTTGTTCCTTGCAGGTTATCACTTATATCGAGGTTTCTCCAGGACATGTCTATTCCTCAGAGATGTCTTCTTGGTGTAGATGGTTCTTGGTTTTTGTGTCTACCCCAAGATTCTACCTTCCCTTGTTAAGAACTCAAGGTTGCTATCTATTGAGCTCAGCACCCAGTCCTTTGGTACCAGACTATGGTGATGGCTGTGACCCCAGACAATCACATTGTTGTCATATAAGGGAGAACTCGTGGTTACAACAAGCATGATATCCTGGATAAAGATACAATTAGCATTAAGAATAACATCCAGCACAACCTAGCAACTGAAAAACTGTTACTTTGGTTGTTTTAATCACACAAGCAATCTCTACCTTTTTATACCAAAATCCAACATAAACCAGGCACTTGTATGCAATGAGTTTCCCCTCAGTAGAGTGGTTATACCCTGCAAGTGTGTGGCTGGGTGCTTAGTGGGATAGGAGACAAAACACAGAGTTAAGTGAAAAGAAATATAGTAGAAGCAAGGCTAGAGAGCTCAGGATGAACACCCAGGCTTTGGCAGACTGAAGAAAAGGGCAGGAAAGAAAGAGTGGAGGAAAAAGCAAAAGAATGTTGAGGTGAATCAGAAAGAGGAGACATTGTTCACTCACAAAAATATAGAATCAAGAGATAGTTGGGAAAAGAGAGAAAGAGGACAAATAGAACATTGCAAAAATTAATGTTAAAAAAACTAAACAACCACACACACACACACACAAAACAAACACACAAAAAACAAAAAGATGAAAGGAAACAAAACCAGTTAGATAATGGAAAGCAAATGCAGCAGTCAAAGAAAAGACAAATAAGACAATTCTTCGGTTGGCTCGTGCACATTTCCCCACCCAGGCCATTTCCCTGCTGCTCTCTTGGCTGTTTCGGTGTGTCCAGTGGAGCCAGCCCAGGTTTGCTTCCGGGGCAGTGCACCATCTGTCCCTCTGGGACCCTAAAGCTTCCTCAGTTCCACTCTGCTGGCTGTTTCCGTGGTTGTGTGTGGGGGGGGGCGGCGGGGGGGGGTGCTTTGCCAGGCTGGGTAAGGTTGCTTGCCTACTGCCTGTCCAAGGCCAGGTAAGAGTGTGCCCTTTCTGCTGCTGGTCAAAGTGCTTGCCCATCCCGCAACCCTGATTGCAGAGCAGGGAGGCGCCTCTCTCTAAGCCTTAGCGGCTACCCCTAAGGTCTCAGCTTCTCAGCAGTTTAATCTGCAGCCTGCTGTCCAGCTGCCTGCAGTCCACTGTGAGGGAGCTCTTCCCCCTTCCACTCCGGGGCGTTGGGATCCCACGTCGCAGGCTGACATCAGGTCTAGGCATCCTGTTGTAAACCTGCTGGAGTTCTCACAAGAATTCCACCTGAAGGGCTTTGGGAACTGTTCTGCTGTGTCCAGGATCTTGTAATTAACAGGTCCTGCCTACTTCCCTAATCAGCTTTGCCACTTCCTAATCTCCTATCTCATTTCCTCCTGAGAGACACAAATCCCAGTAATTCTTTATGGGATGCTGAGATAGCAGAGGTCTCTGTCTTTCATAGCTTCTTCAAGATGGAAGAGGCTGCAGACCCTACCAACTGGGGATTATGTGCTCTCCAACTACTATGGAGTGCTGTGGTACACTAGCTGGGTTGAACAAAGGAAAACCTATCAGGAGACAAGGAAAAAAGAGTTCATGGCCATTGCCCTTCATTATTAGCCCCAATATGAGGGGCAGCTTCCTGTAGTGGCACTGATGTCTTGCTGTTTGCACACTTCCCCAGGAAACTTCAGACATGTCTCTTTGGTGCCCTTTACAGTGCACAACTGTGAGCTGCTTGGGAAGATGGACTGCCTCTAGGAGTTGGAGAATTTTCCCACAACTTCCCTTTTGTCTCCAGATTTGCTCTAACTTGATGGGGTGTCAGGACTTCTTGTCTCTATCCTAAAATTAACTTTGTGGTGTCTTCTCTTAGCACAGCAGTATCTGCTATTGCTCTCAGTTAGGGTGACTATCCAGCAGTCACCCCATCTGATTTCTTTGAAACGAATGCCACTCAATGGGATTCATGCATTAGCCTTTTGGTCAAAAGCCCCAAAGCAATGCCTCCTTTTTTGATGTGTAGAGAAAGAAGTGCTTTCTTAAACCAGGTATTCCCAGTGCTGGGACCAGAGTAAGGGCTTGCTTTATTTTTCTAAAGGCATTGTCAGTCACTTTTGTCCATTCAAGGGACACAGACTCAGGTCCTTTGACAGCCTCATATAAAGGGTTTGCCATTAGTCCCAAATTAAGTAGCAAGTTCCTAAAAATCTGACTATCCCTGGGAAGGAACAAAGCTATCATTTGGTAGCAGGAAACCCAAGATCACACATAGCCCAGATCCAGTCTCTAGACAAGTTTCATGCCCAGGTGTAATTATATGTCCCAGATACTGAACTTCTTAAAGGTCTATCTGATCCTTTTCTTTGGAGACTTTATATCCCTTCTTAAACTGGAAGTACACTGTTATAGTTAGATAATTTGTGTTCCTTGTTCTAGCTTCAGATTTCTCAAGTCATGTTCTAGAGTCAAAGCAAAAAGGTGAAGACTGTCTCTAAACTCCTGAGGGAGAACTGTCCAAATATATTGGTTTTATTTCTTGAAATGAGATTTTTCCACCCAAAGGCAAACAGAAATTGGGACTCTAGATGTACTATGATAGAGAAAAATCCATCTTTTAAATCTAAGACTGAGAGCTAATTAGTGTCCCTTGGAATTTGGGAGAGAATTGTATATAGATCAGCCACTAGATAATGGATTGAAATGACAGCCTCCTTAATGAGGCAGATGTCTTGGACCATCCAACATTTTCCTGAGACCTTTACTACAGCCCTCTGGGACACACTTGTTGGCTAGTTTGGTCAGAGAGACCTGGTGTAGTCACAAGTAAAATCTGTTGGCCTTAGCCAGAATTTGAGAATTGCCTCCAATTTAGCAAATAAATTTCTTCCTAGCAAAGGAGCAGGACACTGCGGGAGAATTAGAAACTCATGGATAAACTTTGACCTTCAAAGTGACACATGAGAGGGGAAGTAAAGAATATCTGCCAAGGGACCCCTTTGACTCCAGCTATGACTATAGTCCTAGAGGAGTGTTTGCCAGAGAAGGACATCAAAACAGAATGAGCTTCCCTTGTATCAAAAAGCAGTCAGATAGGCGCATCCATCATGTCTATGTTTACCCAGGGTTCCTTGGAGGAAATCGTGATGTCTTTGGACAGGGGCATTGCAGGTTCCCCTAGGCCTCTGCAGTTGTCAGAGCAGGAGATGAGGGTTCTGGCTGGTCTAGTCCTTCTCTGGGAGCAGAGACAGTCAAACCTCCATTGCCGTGAATCAGGCACTCACTGTCTCACATGCAGAGCAGGGCCCAGGTAGAGTCTTGATGCAATTTTGTGCCCAGTGTCCAGTCTCCTTGCACTTGAAACAGGAACTATTTCCCTAACTGTCACTGAGTTTTTCCTTAGATGACCTGGGTGAATTTAAAGCATTACCAATTGCAATAGCCATAACCCTCAACTTTCTCTTTTGTTTCTACCCTGGGTCCTAATTGCTGAACATAGAAAAAATCTTTTCCAGCAATTGGACCATAGGTGTCTATGGCCCAATCTAAAGTTTTTGTAGCCTATGTCATTGAATATCCAGTATTGACTGACAGATGAAATGAAATCCAATTAGTGGCTCTCTCTCTATGGAAGGGGGATCTATTTTAGTACACTGTGGAAGGCCTTTGCTAACTGGTTATGAAACAAGGGTGGATTTCCCTCTTCACCCTGTAAGATCCCAACCACTTTATCAAAATTAACAGATTTTTTAGTGTACTTTTCCATCCCCACGATAAGAGCAGCTAGCATACTAGACAGAGACAGCATTTCTAGTTCATGCTGAGTATTATTATTTCAGTAGTATATATTGGTTCTGTTGAAGGAAGGTTAGCCTCTCCAGGGTGATTTCCTTCCCTTTTCAAGGCATATCGTTCATCTGCGTAATTTCTAGCCTCTTGTAGGACTCTTTATCTTTTATCTGGGGTAAAGCAAGTACTCAAGATGAATTGGTCATAGTGCCATGATAAGTCAAAAGCAAGAGTAAAAGTTTGGAACCAATATGCAAACTTACTGGGGCCTTCTGACAGTCAGCCTAATTTTTCCTCGCACCATTGGACATCCGCAACTAGAAAAGGGACCTGCACTTGAGCATTTTCTCCTATCCCTGAGACTTCTCTTAGGGTCAGGATAAGTTGTGAATTAGAGTAATAAGAAGAACCTCTTTGTGTTCTATCTGAGGGGCTTAAAGCTATCTAAGAAACATGATAAAGGCCTGAGGAACCCTGGGTTCCCCTTGGGCACTAGGCTGCAAAAGAGTTCCTGAGACACTTGGAGGGGATGAACTTGATTTATTGGCCTGGTGGCCATAAGGAAGAAGTTGAGGACACTTCCCAGGATCATCACACAGATCAGAGAGATCCATATTCCCTTGAGAGACAAGTCGCAGGACTGAGACTCAGGACAGGGTTATCCAGAATATCTTTTTCTCCTGTGGGGCTACTCCTGAGCATTTCTCTTGAGAGAGCATTTAAGCAGGGAAGTACAAAAGCTAGGTGATGATGATCTCAGGCGGGCTCTTGGAGAGGCTGAGGCACTAGGTTTTGGCCAAAAGCCTTGGGTATTTTAAAATGGACAAGTTTTTTCTCATTTCCCCCACTGAGGTAAGATATTCATGTCCCAGGATGGGAGCAGGTCTCTAATGTTGCCCTCAGGACTGCATCTGCCCAACTACATGCACCCTGTAGTGGCTATTTTGTCTTCCACTGTCTATGTTTTCTCCAAGATCACAGGGTTTTGTCTCAGTTTGTGATGAGGGTGGCACAGATGAGACTTGGTCCAACATCAAGATGCCCAAAGGGACTGTCCCAATGAGAGGAGCCAGCAGGGAGTGAGGGGTGTCGCAAGGGAGCGTCTCAGACTGAGAAGTCTGGCTTTTGTTTCAGGAAAAGACAGGAAGAAAAACAGCTTGATTGTCAAGGAACAAGGAGGTCTGCTCTGTGACGCTTTTTACATTTTAGGTTATGGAGCAAGGGGGAGGGACTTCCTGCCGCATAACCTAGCACATTTCCCTAATCATTAACCATATCTTTCAGGGCCAGCATGCTTTTTGCCTTCCAAGTCCTTTATTGATCTTTAACCATTCTTTGCAGGATTGGTGTGCTTTTGCACCTCAGGCCCCTTCATGACTAATCATTCACTCCTCTGGCCAAGTTCCCCCCTTTTTTTCTGTTTTAAACTCTTGGGGAGGAGAAGAAGAATGCAGTGTAAAAGGGTATTGGCCTTGAGGCAGGAAAGTCATCATGGCCTTGGCACTAAGGGTTCATTGAAGTAGCATATAGAGGGATTTTAAGACTGCAAGAAAACACAACAGAAATATTATTCCTATAACAATAGATATCCAGATATAAAGGTTGAAGCCAGAGAACCAATTTTTGATTTGTGCCAGTAGGTAATATTATTACAATGGTTTAAAGTGTTATTCCAAGCTTCCATTTGAAATTTGTGAATCTGGGCCTGTAGTCAGCTCTTGAGAGTGGTAATCTCCCCAGTAAGATTCATGTGAAAAGCACCATGAATATGAACTAGACTTAAAGAATCAGAGCTGTTAATGAGATGGGTGTAATGTACATAGAGCAATATCCTGGATCACAGCTATGTCTACTATGTGTCCAGGAAGCCTCCTTATGCTCCTTGAGCTATCCAACAGCAGACAGCAGCCTCAAGAGCATCAAGGTATCGTATGATCTTTTTGTTGATGTTGGTCTGTGTTAGCAAGTCAGAGTTAACATTCTGAAAGTAGCTGTTCATGCTTTGGACAATTTGTATGGAATAAATCGAGGTGAGTCCTATGGTTGCCATTGTAGCTGCTAGCACTGTAACCCCAATAATAACCACCATCAGAATTTCAAGAAAATATTTTTGTCTGATATATTGAAATGCTGAGGTAATTTATTCAATCTCATTCTCTCATAAGATTGATGGGGAGCCAAGCTTTGGCTCATTGTCCAAATACCATAATATGAGTAGTATTTAATTGAGAAATATTAAGGTTGGTGACACATGGAGTGAGCCATGTAATATTAGTTGGTAGGGTAACATTAAGGGCTTTAAAATGTTGATTATGATTATAAGAATTGTATTCTAGAAATATATGCTCCTCTTTAATAAGGACTAAAAATGTGTGGGAGAGAGGTATAAATCACTATACATTCAGATGTGTCATTGGCAAACCATTTGAGTTTATTTATGTACTGATAGTTGTCAATTCTGACAATATGAGTAAAGAAAAAATAGGATAGCTAAGTGCCACAGAGATTTTTTAAGAGGAAAAAGACAAGTGCCCAAGGAGAGGTTCTGTAAAGATACAGTAATTCCAGAGTTCCACAAAGGGGGGATGCTACTGTAATTAAAGAGTAAACTATTTTTTCAGTTGAGTTAAATTTTAGCACTATTGTGAGGTTTCCACTTTTCTAAAGTTAAATTAAAGGAGAGAAGGATAACAGTAGGGTTGGTGGATCCACATGAGGTCCATCCCAAATCTAATTCATCTCCAATGAACACATAAGAGGGAAAGCAGACACAAATAATGGGCATGGGAAAGTATCTGCTGGACTGGGGGCTTCTACCTACTCTGACAGTATTAGAAAAAACATGATGATTGGTTCTCTCCATCCAGTTGGGTCCAATAAAAAAAGTGTGAATTGTATACCATTGGGGCTGGAAAAGAATACAATAAATACTATTGGTGACCATGCATAATAGAAATTCTTCTGCCAGGAAATACCATAGATAGTTTAGCAGGTACCAAGCTTTGGAAAAGTCAGAGTTGCCATAGCACCTCCCAAAGTCCCTCAAGGGGTCAGGATGTGGCAGCCAAGCTCTGCCTATATAAGAGGTATCATTAGAAGCAAGAGGTGGTTCTGGATCTCTCCATATATCTATTCTATGTCAAAGACAGGTAGGGTAAGAACATGAGCCCAATAAACCATGACACTTAATCTCTCTCTCTCTCTCTCTCTCTCTCTCTCTCTCTGTATATATATATATATATATATATATATATATCAGCAAACTCGAGAAGGTAAGGAGACTTTTTACCTTTGCAACTTCAGAGTAGTAAGTGACTTGCACAATCATTGTAAGAAACGGGTTTTCAGAAGTGAAGGGAATTTTCATGCTTTGTATTATATGCTCAGCTTGAGTGGAGAGTTGATTAATATCTCCCCAGGTAGATCCCAAAGAATGCGTCATACAGAGCAGGGAATCGAACCTTTTTCTCTTGTTCATTCCTGGTAAAGGTTGTATTGCCAGCTGTTAAAGTAGAAGTTGATATATTTATATAGTTTTCCTTCAAGAAATGCAATAGTATCAGTAGAATAAAACTGTAATTTTGAGTGGTTACTCTGTTTCCAACACAGACGTGTCCAAGACCTATAATCTGTGTTGGTATCAATGCTATTTCTGTTTTCCCTTAATATCAGAGAATCTCAATGTCTTGTTAAAGTCTGGACAATCTATTTCCATTTTCTGTTTGCCTATGATTCAAAACCATTTTATAATATGAAGCCATTTTATGTCGAGGTAGCAGTCCTAGAATGTATCCTAACAAAATAGACTCTAAGCTATCACTTAAACTATCCAGAGAGATGTATTTCAATAAAGAATTTTCTTCTCATCCAAATTTTTAATCATCAGAAAAAATGAATGACAATATTTTTTCTTCTAATTTATTCACTTCTCGTTCCTTGGATATTTCCTTTGCTTATTGATATTGGTCTTAACCTTTATGTATAATACAAAATACCATAAGAATTTTTCTTTTAGTCCCCCTCAAACATTTGTCTTATCTGTACCATTCTCCTTCCACAGCTATTATTTTTTTTCTCAAAGCCAGAACATGTGACCTAATTTTTTATTCTTCTATATGACTTCCCACCCACATTTCTTTACCTACTCACCAACTCTGAAATATTGAAGTATCCTATTTTCATCTTGTAGCTGTTATTTTCAATATTTTAGTCACCTTAATATTGCACTTCTTTAATTTCCTGGTATCTCTAAGTTCTTCCCTTCATGTCAGAGACTGTATTGCCCAGGACTCTTCTTTTGTATTGTACTTGAGGCAAATAGATTTATAGTATCTCTTGAAAAAACACAATAAGCAAAAAAACATTTTTAGTGATTCCATTTTCAAAATAAAATGAGATTTTTCTTGCAAGAAGACTAAAATGACATAGTATAAGAAAAGACGAAGAAAATGAAAAATAAAATTTGATGAGAGTAGAATACTTGGAGGACGGAATGAAGGAATAAATAGTGTAGTGCATAATGAAAAAAAAATACATGGAAAAGCTACATAAAAACGTATCATTTTTCCAGGAAGAGAGCCCAAATCAATAGGAATGGGAAGTAAGCAAGGACATGGGAAAGTTTTGGAATGCAGATTCTGCTTCTAAAACACTTAGAGAAGGCTACAATTGTTTGCAGTGAGCTCATCAGGATTTTGTCAAAGCCCCTGGGGGTGAAATGCCTGTGGTAGATGGAGTGGAACCTGCAGCTCAGTGTCTGCAGAGGGGGATGCCTGCAACCATGGATTGGCCCTCAGGGCCACCACAAAAACACTGTTCATATGTGACCCCAGTGTTCCTTGCCTCCGAGGAATTCAATATGTAATCTTTAGTTAAGAATAAAAAGCCATTATAATATTTTCCATGAATATGGATAAGCTTTGGCAATAATGTGTGTATAAAAAACACACAGACTATAGAGTGGAACCTAGTAGACACATTCACATGGTACTGTTCCCATCATGCATAATTCATAGAGAAGAGATTAGAAGAAAGCAGGCAGACATTGACTCCCTTAAGTTTTGTTTTAATTTTTTCTGACTTTTAATTTATTCCTTTGGGAGGGGAACGCTTCTCCTGTGCTCCGCTGGTATTGTTTTGCAGTGTGTTTTAAGTGTCATCCAGGTTTTCTTGTTCAATCTAAAATCATACTTCATGTTAATTTTATTCTTATTGTTTGTCATGTGATTTGTTTTTTAATCATCATCTTTTAGAGAATTTCATTCAGGACTCAAGAACCATTATCCTTCAGTGATTCTACAATATAATGAAGCATATTTGCAACACAATATTTTTCTTAAATCCACGGATATTATCATCATATGTATTTTCAAAGACTGCTAGAATGTCTTCGTGTAACTGAATTAAATATGATTTAATTAAATTAAGAAAATTAAATTACTCATTACTAGTAATAACTTTAAGCTTTAGAATGCTTTTGAATTGGACAGGAATTTGAATATCTGGCTTAACAGCTCCAGTGTGGTATGAAATTAATTTGCATTATACTTATAGTACTTCTTTTCAGTAAATCCATAGATGGAAAATAGTGAGAGAGATAAGAGATTCTAGAAACCACTTTTGAAAGTTTATTAATTAAAAACGATATTTTCCATGTGAGCAGCTAAACTAAAACATGATTGCTTATTGAAGAAAAACGTTAATTATATAATGACATTGGCCACCAAATCATGATATGTCTAAAAACATTATTTTCTTAGAGGCCATATAACTTCTTTGTAATCCAATATAATCACTAGAACTATAGTTACTAACCCTAATAAATTCATTCTTAGAGTATTTATATACATAGTTTAAAGAGTGGGTCGAATGGCAGGTAATGAACCCTGAAGTACAATCTAATCACTTAGTCGATGTCATCTGATAATTTTGAATTTCTAATACAAAGATTTTTAAAAATCTTATTTCTTGGCAAGAAAATCATTTGAGGGCAAAAATGACCTAATGAACATTTTTTAGAAATTCTTTGACTTCTTCCTAGAATGAAATTTTGTATGTAAGGCATGTAAAGTATGTAAGTGTTTCTCTTGACATTATCATGTGGATTCAGGTAATAGTGGAGTGTTAGTATATGGAAAATTGTTTCATATCTGACATGAACAGTATACAAATTTTAAAGATGGAATCTATACCTGATTGGTAGGTTATTATGTGACCTTAATTATTTGATCTACAGTATAAGGTAAAGTGTGTCTATAAGCTATAAAAAAACAATATAAAAACATACAAAATACTGCCTCCATAATGGCTAGTAAATCTTATCTCATAAAGACAAAGAATTTAAAAGACATTAGCAGATAGTTTTGCAAATGAGAGAGTGTTCAAAAGATATTACAAAAAAAGGACCAAATTTTTAAATTTTTATTCAAGACAAAAGAATGTAACACACACAAATGCACAAATCTGCAACCTTACAAGGATGCGGGAAGAAGGTGTAGTAGTATTTCATATTTCAAAGAGTCAAAAAATAAGAAATACATATTTTAGTCATTTTTGATAAAGTAAGCATCATTTAATAAAAACAATATTATATTCTAGATTCCCTCCTGGAAGTATTAAGATCACACCTAGTTGTGACATCAGAAAAGCATCATTATTAAAAATTTAGAGAAATTTAACTTTAATAAATTACCTATATTATCCTAATTATGATAAAATGTGATATTTACTTCAACATATATATAAGGAAGTTTTCCGGAATATTTTTTTCTTGGAGGGGGTACCCAGGATCAAACTCGGGACCTAGTGCTTGTGAGGAAGGTGGTGGAACCACTGTGCTAAATCCCCAACCCATTATATAGAAAGAAAAAAAATCAAGCACTTTTACCCATTTAGTTCTTAAAGCCTTTAAATGTTCTAACTATTTACAATTGCGTTTATTTCACAACTATGAATATAACATCCATCCTAGAATTTCAGGAGAATTGTATATTAGTGACATTAAATGTTTTAATAGACACATTAAAACTACTTAGTATTATGTTATCTGAGATAATTTAAGTATATAAATGTAAGAAGTTTCAATTCATTTTATGTATGCATAGTATTAAAGTATAAAATGCTACTTTTAATAATGTTACACATCATTTGTTCTAATTTTATTGCTTTATGTATTACAAAAGTAAAATCTCATTTTGATATGGTACATAGAGAAAAGTATCCAAAACTCTGAAATTAAAAGCACTCTTAAAGAATACAGCAAATTTGTACTAATATGGTAGTTGTAAGAGTCAGGATGGAACTTATACAGTTAAAAAAAGAAGGAATCAGTAAGTTCAGGCATTGAACAAATATTGTTTAAACACCTGGAGTTTTGCTGACACATTTGAAGCATATTACAAGAATAAACATAAACATAAAATGCCATTAGGAGAAAATTAACTGACTATAATCTTTGAGATATTTTGACCATAGAGATTTCTTTAAAATCCTGAATTTAAAACACTCTTATTTTGTGATGCTTATGAAATATATTCCACCAAAAGATACAGTCGTTTGGCCAGGGATTTAGCTCAGTGGTTCCGCCACCTGTCTTGCAAGCATAAGGTCCCAAGTTCGATCCCTGGTACCAAAAAAAAAAAAAAAAAAAGATACAATCCTTTATAAAAGGAATATAATTTGCATGTAATTCATAAAATGATAGTAATCTAGTAAGACCAGCAATGTGTGTCCATTACTGTCCAGAGAAAAATGTGGCATGAATCAATAGAATAAGTCTGTAGTATATAGAGCAGATTTATCAGAATAGACTAGAAGGATACACAGCTAGTGTTCATGTCTTGAGGGAATTAATTCTGCAGGCTAAACAACTTACCCCTGTTATGATTACTTGATATGCAGCAACATTCTGATTTTACTTTAACTTTCCATGTTACTTTACCTACAGAAAATCACTGTAATTGCAAGTATCGACATATATTTTGCTTTAAATTAATGCACTGATTTTTTATTTTAAAACACATCCATCTGAGAGTTTGTTTTATGTAACTTTTCCTAAAATGATGATTCTATTAGGCAAATTGTGACAAATGGGATTTCAACCTAAGCTCTATATCCTGAGTCCACTGTACAAGTTTTCTCAACCTGTAAAAGTGTCCAACTCCATGCTCATGGTTACCAGGAACATTTATGATCAGAAAAATATGACTCTTTAAATAGCAATAATCTTGTTATGTGCCAGTAATAAACAGACTAAAGATGCAGGTAAGTGGCTCTGACTTCTTTGTACCTTCTAGTTCTCATTTAAGTGCTTGTAACCAGCACACCTTACTGCATATCTGAAACTCCAACACATGAGATTCTGGGAAACATAGTTTATATCTTCCAGACATGATTGGAGGAAACAAAATAAGGTTGGAAGATAGTTTGAGACTCGTCATATGGAACAGTAATTTTTTTTAAATATTTCAGAGGAATATTTTTACATTTTCTCCAGGTAAGATGTATTAGCATGTATACTACATGATTGTTTATAATAGTAGTGAGTTTGAACATATACATGTCTCATCAATCAAGGAAAAGGAAATATAATGGATGCACATTACATACAACTATGCAGTAGTAAGCAACAGGAAACTGTTCATCTACAAGGAGTGATCAAAACATACTAGGAATATTTACATTAAAAATTGTCACCATAAGTGACACATTGTCATTAATCTTCCTCAAAATATTCCCCTTTCTTCACATGCCCCATCATTCTTGCTACTTCCTGAAGTAGTTCTGGAAGTGCTCTTTCATGACTGTCTTTTCTTTTTTTTAATATATATTTGCAATACTAAATGCATACATTCACCCTAGGGAGTTGGTACATGTACATATCATACTGCAACTTTAATCCTTTTTACTTTTGCTTACCCCTGTCTTCCTCCTCTCCATCTATAGGTCACCTTCCCATTTACAGAATATGTATCTCCCTATTTCCTATTACCTTTCTTTTATCTTGGTATTTAAATTATTTGTACATTAGACTTCTCACACAAGAGATATCATGTGATATTTAAACTTCTATGTCTGATATATTTCATTCAGCATTATGGTCTCAGGCTGGATCCATTACTCAAATTTATCCTTTGTTATTGTCTGAGTAGTACTCCATACCACATTTTCTTTATTTATTCATCTTTTGATGGACATAAGGGTCACTTGGAACCTGGATGTCTTTAGTTGCACTGTCATGACTGCCTTGATTTCCTGAATCAATTAAAGACATTCACTTTATGGTCCTCTTGAGTTTAGGGAATAGATACAAATTTCATGGTGCCAGATCCAGTGAATAATTTGGATGAGAAAACACCATGATGTTTTTAGGAGTCAGATTTGCCATTCAATTATATGGAACTGTATAGCAACATCCACCGTATTTTTTATCATGTCATAAGCACATGAAAAAGAACGTCCAGAACAGCTTCACTGGTGGCAAGAAGAAATGTAAAGAGGTAATATACATAATGGGGACTACTTTTAGGGGGATTAATGGCAATATTGCTCTTATTGGAATAATTTTTACAATTTAACCATTCATTGCATATTTTGATCACCTCTCCCAGGTATAAACATGCATCCAAAAGGTAGATGTAAAAGGTTGTTATAATAAAAGACTACATAGATACCTTGCCAAAAGAGCATTTATACAAATCTAAAACACTGTGAACTAGACAAGAGTATCATTCTATGACATGCATAAATTATTGAGCTATTTTTATATGTACGTACAAAATATATTAGAGTAGATACCGGTAAGAGTGGTGCTCCTTCCCAGTTGGAACCTGGAAGCCATAGAAAAGGATTCTGAGTGCCCATTTCCTCCTCCATGTTAGGATCTTACTTAGCCCAGCGAAGTCAGCACTGTCTACCCACTGTCAGTTTAGCATCCATACACAGCTCTTTAATGGATTTAATCTTTCCAGGAAAGAAAACATCACTCTTGATATGGTATAACTTTTTATTACAAGCATTCTTCCTGTCCCTAAATACATCTTTACCACTTTCTGAGATATGAACCATTTATTTTCTACTTTAATCACCATCCTCCTACATAAGTTAGCATATCCTGAATTACAGTGTAGTCACTATTACCCTACCTTTTGTTAGGTAGGAGAGCAATCAGGAAGGGAAAAACTAGTGGATTATAAACAAGTATATAAACATCAAGTAAGAAAGAAAATATTCATGATTATTACTGTAACAGATGCTACAATGTATGATTCTGTTTGCATTTAAATTTTTTTCTACACACATTCTGTGTTTCTGTTGCTCCCATCTTCTGCATATATCATTATTCTTTGTTCACTGGGGAACTCAGAAAAGTCTGAATCAATATTTCTGCAACTATTGGGTCCAGAAATGATTACATAAATATTGGTCCTCCCTATATATAGGTAGGGTATTCACTGAAATGTCTTTCAGTACTTTCTTATCAATTGAAATCAGCAGAAATCTGAAGATACAGTAGTCTTCTGGCTAAACTATTTATTTGTCTCCATTCTCTAAGGGGACGAGCCAGCTACTCTGAAAAAATTTCATCAAATAGAAAATTCATCAGTGACCTCTACTGTTGTTAGATTTTATGTTTTGTTTTGTTTTTCTGTTTCTAGTTTAGCAATAATAGTTGGTGGCAGAATAGCAATGGCAAGAATAAGACCACTCTGGCGTGGCCCTTTATAAGTGTTGCCTTTGCCACAATAGAAATTTTTTGTACTAACACTTTATTCATTATTCAAGAACTGAATGCAAGAGAAAGACAATGATTAATATAAAGAGAAAAGTTATTTTTCATGATCTGATTATTGAGGGCCTATTCTTTGGTAAATTTCTCCTTGTGAATGTTCTACATCAGGCCATGTAGATATATTTAAGGCAAAATTCCAAAAATAAACAAGGAAATAGACTTTGTGGAGAGGGTAAGAGGATCTGGGAGAGAGGAGGGAGGAAAGGGAAATAAGAGCATCATGATTCAATTATTATTGGCGTATAGATGACAATTTCACATGATGAATGTATTTATTATGTGTTGCAAACATGTACTACTAAAAATAAAGCCAAAAATTTTAAAAAATAATTATTTTCAATAAAGAAAAAAACAAAACAAAATGATTATTTTCCTTCCACTCCCTGTCAGTCAGCCAAACCAATATCAGGTGCCCATGAATCAATGTAGATTTATATTATTTTTTTTCTTCCAGAGTGAAGAACCAGTTGCATTGCTTCAAGTCTTTTCACTGGGAATACATTCATTCTTTATTGTACTGCTTCAGCTATGATCTCTTGAATGATACCAAAATATAATATGAAACCAGTTGATAAAACTCTACGTAATTCTTTTAAAATGTATTTGACATACATACCTGCCCACCTGGCCAGAGGTGGGAGGCATGTGTGGCTAATAGACCAGAAATGGTGTATTGAAATGTTCTTATCTCATGTTGTTATGGTTTATTGATATATAGATAGATAGATTTGTGTTATATAGATATCCCCTGAAATCCTCATGAGCTTATAGGTATGGCTTTGGGGGAGTGATTATATCATGAGGATATGATAGTCACTAGTGGATTAGTCCACTGGTGAGTTTATATCTAAATGTGATATTGGGTGGTGGAGCCTGATCCAAAGAATCTGATCATTATGGGCAGGTCCTGGAAAGTTTAAGGGTTTATCTCCCTCCCTGGCTCTCTGATCCTCTTCTCCTTCATCTTCCTCTTCCTTCCCCCTCCCCCTCCCTAACCCCCTCCTTCCTCTTCCTCTCTTTCTTCCTCCTCCCCTTCTTCTTCTTCTTCTTCCTCTTCTTCTTCTTCTTCTTCTTCTTCTTCTTCTTCTTCTTCTTCTTCTTCTTCTTCTTCTTCTTCTTCTCCTCCTCCTCCTCCTCCTCCTCCTCCTCCTCCTCCTCCACCTCCGCCTCCTCCTCCTCCTCTCACTTTCTCTCCCTCCCTCCCTCCCTCTCTCCATTTTTCCTCTTCAGTGCCCCTATGGCTGCCCCTCTGTCTTGGAACCAGCTGATTATGAATTGAAATACAAACTGTGAGGTCAAATAAACTTTTCCTCTTTTAGTTGTGGGTGTCATGTGTTGTGTCTCAGCAACAAAAAGTAACTAAGACATGTGTAAGTTATTTATGTCTTTTGAACTTGTCTTAAATCTATCTTAATTAGGCCAATATCATATCTGTGTAAACGTTTTCATGTTCACATTTAGGATGTGATGGGTCAAATGATGTAAGGAGCATTTAGGATGTACAGTACGTTTATATTTGTTGGTGTTGGGGGCAACTACCAGAAAGTGAAGACTTATTCAAAGATGAATATATGGATTTCTTCAAAACTCTGAGGTGCATATTAATTTTTGCTATTGAGTAGTGCCAGAAATCATATAAAAATCTTTATTACTTGTAGGTATTTCAAGCATCATTGGTCTGAAGGATCATATAACCAAGTGATAGAGGCCTTTTCATAGCACTGGGTACTTACATCAATCCATCATCTTTCTCTTTATAGATTGCTCAATAAGTGAATTAAAGTAGATCATACAAAGGTGTGATGAGATTGCTTCCACAATCCAAAGAATACCGACTAGTTTCTCTGGTGTGAGAAACTGAAAGCATAAATAAGGACTAAATGTATAATAGGTAATGTGAAATAGGAAGAAAAGGGGCAAAGGGGAAGGAAGTGGGAGGGCTAGGGGAAAGGATAGAAGGGAATGGGATTAATATGAGAAAATGGAAAAATAGGAACAAAATCTTTGTAAATAGGGAGGACTGGAGGGGTTGAAGGGAGAGCTGGGCAAGGTTGAAAAATAAGAACCAAGAGAGACTATGTAAAGGTGCAAATTTCCAATGATGAATGTCATTATATTGTATACCTAAAATGTACCAAGTATTAGAATGAATAGTCGATAATGTAAAATAGGAATAAAAGGTCCAAAGGGGTAGGGGTAGTGGGAGGCACAGGGGAAAGGAAAGAAGGGAAAGGAAAAAATGATGAGAAATGGAAAAAATGGAAATAAAGTCTTTGTAAATAGGGAAGGGTGGAGGGTGTGAAGGGAGGGCTAGGAATGGGGAAAAAATAAGAACCAAGATGCATTATATAAAGGTACAATTCCCAATGAGAAATGTAATTGTATTGTATGCCTACAATGTACCAATAAAAGAATTTAATACAAAAAAAAGAAACACAATAAGCATTACTCCTTTTTTTTTCATTTCAGACAGTACTAGTTGCAAAATATTGTCTTTCACGGTTGTGTATATCCCAACATGACCCAGATCACTGGATTGTTAAAAATTTCATGGAGGTGATAGATCCTTAACACTCCCTGGTGCTAATAAATATTACCTAGGCTTTTAAGTGTTCTCATTTTTTTATCCTCAACTCCATCCAGCATGAGATCATAAGCACAAGGGATCAGAATGTACCATGATTAATGGAAAGATGATCAAGATTTCTAAGGAATAAACATTGATAGAACTTGGGAGTTGACATAACTCTACTCTAAAGTTAAATAAATTGCATTTTTGTGGTTAAGAGAAACATGTCATGTTAAATACATGATATAACAGTGATACACACATGCCCATGTTTATAGCAGCACAATTTATAATAACTAAATCCTGGGAGCAGCCTATCTGTCCATCAAAAGATGAATGGGAAAAGAAAATAGAGTATTTATGCATAATGTAGTATTATTTTGCTATCAATAAGGATGCATTTCAGTCATTTGTAGGAAAACTGATGTATCATGAATTTATAACAATAAGTAAAATAATCCAGATAAACAAGGTGAAAGATCATATAGTTTCTCTTATATGAGGAACTCAAATTATAAATACAGGGCAAGATTAAACACAGATAATAAGAAACAGGAAGATAAATCTTTTGCAAATGGTAAAGAAACAAATAAATGGGGTTGGGGAATGGAAGGGTAATAAAATGTATTAAGGGGTGTCATGTCCATGTACCAATTCCCCACAGTAAATGTATTTATTACATTTACATTCATTACATTATATTTTGTACTCACAAAGATATAGTATTAAGAAATATTATAAGTGAAAAATTCAGTATGGAAGAAAAGTGTAAAATCTAACAAGAGATGGAGAGACAGGGTTGGGGAGAAAAAGAATAATCAAAAGACATAAGATGTGTCTTGTACATGGACCAACTCCCCACAAGGAACGTAGTCATTATATACTTCAAACACGTACTAATAAAAATAAAAACAAAGAAACATAGCATATATCATTGAAGTATTAATATTCTCCTGTAAAAATTACATTTGGAATAACAGCTGCAACTGAAAGAAACTTTTAAAAATCCACGTTAATTCTTAAAGTTAAATATTTGTTCTATTCAGACTAAATAGAAATTTGAGTGAGAATGTGAATATAATTACCGCCCTTGTATCTATCAGCTTTTTCACGGTGACACTAATCTTTTCAGGTCTTCTAAAGTGTGGGTTTACTTTGTGTGTTACTCTTTTCATCGTGAGTTCTAGAGGACTGCACTAGGCTTGGCCATCCCAACAGCCTCACTTCATTTATCAAAAACTAATTTGAGGGTTCTGACAGTTGTGAAGCCTAGCTGTTTGTGATGTGTGTGTAAGACTTGGAGATAAGCCACAGAATAAGTGACGGGATCAAATAGGTACAATTTGAGATGGACTAGAGCAAAATTTCTATTTATGATCTCACTTCTAATCTCACTGGTAGGACAGAGTAGTGTTTTTGGTCTGGAGGAATTAATATTAGTTCAGGAGAAGTGCCAACAAGTCTCTGAGAAGTTTTTATTTTTTATTTTTTCCAAAAGCATTTTACTCTGGCTTTCCATTCAGGTTCCCTGGGGAAAAGTAGGAAGAATGTTATCCTGTGTAATTGGGGCAGTATGTTAATGGCACTGCTTAAGTGGCCCTTGTCTCACTTTCAAGATCAGGCTTTGGAATTGGTTCAGGACTGGGAATCAGAGAAAGGATCCATAACTGTATCTTTCCCAATGTAAGAGGACATTCCTAACTTCAAATATAATCAAAATAGTTCATTCCCAATTTTCATTTTTGAGTCTCTTCGCTCCGAAAGTATTTCTGGTAACTACAAATGTATCCATCAAAGTTCATTCAGAAAAGGGAAGACTTTCATAAACTAGAAGTGCTAAATAATTTGGTTCAGGAAAATATATGTTTATGCAATCATTAAAAAGGCTGAGTGAGTGAAGTTCAGGGAAAGTATCAGTAAAAGGTTTTTCAGGTTTTTACTGAAAATCTCTACTCTGAAATTTTGACAAATAATATCTGTAGTAACAAAGCAGATGACTAATAAAACTTTAGCGTGAAGAAGTGAATGAATATCTTTATTCTTCCTCATCTGTTACTATCTCTGGAGAATAATTTATTCTCTTTGACAAATTTTAAACTAAAACCATAAAGAGAATGGAGTTATGGGTAAAAAGCATCTCCCAACACCTTTGTAATTTACAAGACTGAAAAGGTGGTAGTGATAACACTGCATTAATAATGAACTATACAGTATAAATACAAAATATTTTCTAGTAGTGATGATGAACCTTTTAGAGCTTTCAGTGATACAAACAGCCTTCTGTGGCATGTGTTTCATAGGTTCACCACCACTGGTCTAGAGGGTTTTCCAGTCTGTTTCAATATACAGTGATGATTCTCAGTAAATATCTATATCTATATCTATATCTATATCTCTCTATATATATATCTCCTATTTTTAGAACTAATCAACTTCAAGACACACTATTGGTACTAAATTTCTCTAGAATGCATACTTTAATTGTGGAGTAGCTTTTTAACTTTCAGAATAATGATGAGTATTTAGTGGTTTATAAGCATACATAATCATTTATATGAAATTATACTTATCTAAAATTTGGGGGTTATATTTCCTGTATGAAGCTTAAAATTATCTTTGTAATTCTTCTCTTTCATTTCCACATTTAAGCTTTGGCAACATATAAAATAAATTCTATCATTTTCCCTGATGTCATCCTTCAAATATTTAAACACCTATTTTGGGGGTCTAATTTACTTCAGGCTAGATGTACCAAGTCTTATCTCATGCGATATGATTCCATATCTCATGCAATATGATTCCAAATGATCCTACTCATTGTTCTTTAAATTAATCATATTTTGTGGTGGTCAATATTTCTTTTAAATCAGAGTATCTGAGACTGTATTTCCAAATTGTTTCCATCAAAGTGTTAATTTTACTATTCATCTGGTTTTAAATTATATATATATTTAAATATATATTTATTAATTTTCTTGAGTCATAACTCACTACTTCACACAGTTTTTAATGCTGAATATACAGTCATGTCATACATGTAAATATTTTTTAGAAGTTTTGCGACTAACACACATAATATCCTTTTCTGTGGCTTTGCTTTTAGCTTTATGGCTCAATTATTTAAGAATTTATACTTGAGAATTCATTGCTAGTAAAACTTGTACTTGTAAAACAAGTATGGCAGTGAGTTTCAATAGGACACCTTCACAGTTCATCATAGCATCTAGATTTTTAGGCATATAGGTTCTTTGTGGCAGAAGTGAGAGACATCACCTATCATAACAAGTGATAATAAATAAACCAGTGGCTGGCCTGACTATTTTGAAGAATAGCTGTGCACAATGTAGTTCTCTCACCAGCATTGGAAACTTGGGAGAAAATGCACTTAAAATTGACAGGTGAGTCAAGAAGGCTTATAGCAAAGAAAACAAATAAAAGTGTACTTCATCAAACAGAGTTCTGAAGAGGAAAAGAGAACAAGATATTGTACATTAAAGTAAATTTTACAGAAACTTCAAACAAGTACTTATTTAGCTATTTTGATTAAATAAAGTTCTGAGATATGGGAAGCATTTGAAGTCTTGTTGTGAAAGAAATCCATAGTCTAAAGTAAGAAAGCATTATATGACAAAATATGTACTTTATGTTGTAATTGTGTTTTACAAATATCTAAGTGTTTCAATGAATTACAGGCAATGTTTGCTTTCAAACAAAACATTTATTTCCTCTTGTTTAAATGTTTTAATTACACCTAATGGACTAGTTATAATACAAATTTTCTTTTATTAAACAGAAGGCCAAACTTGAATTTCATGTGAGAACACTGAAATTGATGGTGGAACTTGTGGCGGGTAGACTCATCACATGGTCATCCTCACAAGACTCACATATGAGTCTTCAGTGCATCATGAAGATAAATAACCCAGAAAGTTATGGGAAAGAGAAAGGCCTGTGTGTTGGGTTAAAAGAAATGTTAGGACTATGTTGGTGATTTATTGTTTTAATAACACTTGACGATTTGTCAAAAAATTTTAAAGAGAACTTTTCTTCTTTTATAGAATATGGCAGAGTGCGACCACGAAATTCTATGCTTCCAAAATGCACAGAACTCACTTCTCATAGTTTTCTAGGGAAACAGACTTTAATTTCCTATGACCTTTATATACTTTGATGTCCTATCCTTCACATAGCAACTGATCTATGACATCACTTGGTTATTAGTAGATTTCTCAAAAGTTCTTAGGATAGGTGAGTAAAATAAAGCCTTCCTAGAAGCAGTAAATAATCCCACTGGCATTTTCAATCTAGGAGTTGAACTAGTGATATTACAATTAGAGTTCTTCTATAATGAGCATTCTCATTAAATATTTTATTACTAATTTTATTATATATTTAAATAAGTTCTCCTTTTCATTTCTATAATAGTTTTTATAAAACTAAATTCAAATTATTGTGGTTAAATATTTGGATGTATTTTCCTTGTCTGCCTATTTTTGTGTTTCTCATTATCCCTCTAATGCTTGAGGGGCATGATAGATATTAGAGAATTAATACATAGTTTAATGAAAGTACTAATAAACAAGTTTTGAATGATGCTATGACATGTTCTGCAATGTGTGTTATAATTGTAGCATTTGTGTGAGGATATCTCAATATGTAAATGCAAATATTTCACAATTAAAAAAAAAAGATCTATGAAACTAGAAACTCCTCCCATCTCAAACACTTAGGATAAAGGATTTTCATCCTGTAAGGTAAGGGTTCTCAACCCGCACCCCCCCACCCCCGGCCACAGGCAGGATGAGGCTGTTAGTATCAAGCTGCACACCATGGAGGGAGCAGCAGGCTAATGAACAAAGCTTCGCCTGTCTTTACACCAATTCCCCACTGCTGGCTTTACAGCCTGATCTCTGTGTCCTGTCTGATCAGCCAGAGCATTACATTCTCATGAAGGCACAAACCCACGGCGAACTCTGTGAGCTGCTCATGCGCATGCAAGGAATCTCAGTTGTATGTTTCTTTGAATCACCCTGAAACCATCAACTTCTGCATCCCCAATCCCCATTCCTTTACCTCCATCCTGTAGAAAAAAATATCTTCCCCAAATCTGGTCCCAGATGTTCAAAAGTTTAGTGACCACTGATAGAGCACATCCTTTTCCATCTATGTTTATGCTTATATTTTCACTAAACCGGCATTGGTTAGGTGATCCTATGAATCTCCCTCTTTGTTACTGCTGTTGTTTGTACCATTGATGGTACTGAAATAAAACTGACTAGTTTTAAAAAGAAATGCTACTATTTTTTCGAATCTCTAAATTCTTAACCTCAGTGAATAATATTCTAATTTTTTACTTGAATTAATTTAATCGTTGCCAAGATATTGATAGCAAAGGAAAATGTGATGAACTTTTTGTTTTATCAGTAATTTATTTACAATTAGGTAACTAATCAAGGAAAACTTCGAGTCTTTGCTTTACACTGAAACACAACTCAGACTTATAATGTCAGAGTAGTTCCATAACTTGTATTATACTGTTTATGACACTTATTTTGATTATAAAATAGTTCTTTTGTCTATACTAAGGATTCAAACTTACATGCATTTCTTTACATATATTTTACATTATGTCAAGTTTTGCTTTTATTCTAAGAAGTAGTAGAAACACAGATAATAGTAATAAACATTCTTGACTGATTTCTCAGTATACTATGTATTATTATATGTATGATGGAAGTATGCTGAGGTTATAAAATAGGTAATAGTTTAAGGTCTAGAAATGAAGTTTCCATGATTCTAAATATATTCTGATTAAAATATTTGACCTGATAATAATTGTTGGTATTTAAAAGATAAGTACAATACAAATTTGCATTACCTTGAAAAATGATTAGATATGGCAGAGCTGACTCCACATTCTCACAAAGGGCGGGATAACATCTGTTGTTTAATCATTCCTCATCTGTTTCTGTGATGTGCATCCACTTTCTAGGCCTTATAGACATTTGAAACTGCTCAAATAGGACAGGCATTCAGATCTGCAGACTATATCATAATCATTCTTGTCACCACGAAATCCCGCTGTGATATAACGTGGTCAAACTCTTTGGAAAGATACATATACCCCCAGGTAGGAAACTACTGAGTCTCCAGAGGACTTCTTGCCACTCCATTGCTATTGGATCCAGTCCATTTATTCTTCTACTTCTTCATATGTTCCTTTTTTATTTTATATTTTACAATGATAATTTTTTCTTTTTAGTCTGGAATGCAACATTTTTAATAGTTAATATCAAAAGAGATTGAATATGGTGTTTTTCAGGTTTTCTAGGTTGTATGAGATCCAGAGACTCTCAGAACATAAGAATTTGCCTGTTAATGGAGCTGCTCTACGCAGCATAATTAAAAACAAGAATTAGGAAATTGCTGCTCCAATTGCTTTCTTCTAAAGCACATCATCTTTCCTGCTTTTGGGGAAACAGAAAGCTAAAAGGGAAGATTAAATATATGATTAATGTTTAAATTTAAAACACTTATCACATTAAAAGACACATTGACAACAATTCCCTTCAAAATACACACACACATGCACACACAAGCATTTCTAAAACATCCCATTTTTTGCCACTTTCTGAAGAAGTTCTGGAAGACCTCTTTGTGTCTATCTTAAAAAGGTGTGATCAATGATATGGTGAATGCTAGAACAGTTTACAAGGTATGGTTTAAATCTCTTTAAGAAATTAAATCATAATTAATGTTAGTGTGTATAATTGCCAGTCTGAAAATTTTCCATTGATATATATTAATGTTACAATAAGTTAATTTGGGGAAAATTAGTTTTATGTCTTATATACGTCATAAGTAGTTTTCTTTTCTTTCTTAAAATGACATACACTATCAATTTCAGGCAATCAGATATTGATTTAACATCTTAAAATAAATCTTTTCATATAGCAATTTCCTCTACTGTGTAGGACAACAGTGTTGATCATGCCTTTGTTTGCAATAAAATAATTCAAAACATTTTTGGACCACTTGAGCCTATGTAGCAAATATACTGTGCCAATGTTCACTTCTCAAGCAGTTAATTCAAGATTAAAGCTATTTTTCTCTCTGTCTCAAATGAAAGTTGGTCAATTTCTTTCTCCTGGGAAATTATGAAAAACATAAATTGAAGAAATACTTGTAAATCTTGACTCCAAGTATATAAAAAGTCCAAGACTAAGGAAATTTATTTTGCACATGTTTTTAAAATATTTTGTTTAATATCTTCTACTGCAGTTCTCCAGTAGATAACATTTCTGAAGAAGTACTCCTCTATGCTTCAGTTGATTCAATTTCTTAATGATAGAAAGCAAATATAGGATTTTCCAAGATTTAGCCTGAAGTTAAGCAAGTTTATTTCTATTATTTACTATATTCAGGGTAAACAATATTTAGGTACCCTTAAGGCATTTTCAAGGCTTACTTTATAAACCTATTACTACATCAATGTGTAAAGAAATCTAAATCTGAAGCTTTAGTAAACTTATTATTGAAAAAACAACTGATCCACAGATCTACATATAACATTTTAGTATAATTAAACCAGTACAACTAGTTAAAGAAATATTCAGAAAAAAATCTCCAAAATTTACATCATATAAACCACTGCAAAATTACTTCACCCCTTATACATTGACAGCTGCATTTTTGTGTAGAAAGTTTCATTCTGATTAATAATCTGCATCAGCTACAAAAGGATAGTTTTGAAGATTTGAAAGTAAATCAAAGTGAACATATCATATGGTATAGTTTCCATCTTAAATGTTTCCAAAATGTCTATGCGATAAAGTGTTGGGGCAGAGGTGCTTCTGTAAGGCATTGGATAGTTTAAGAGGTAATGGGAGAACTTTATGTTGTTGGGGGAATATACTTGAAGGTTAATTGCAGGATTCTATCCTCCTCTCTCTTTTGCTCACTGGCCATGAAGTGAGTGGCTTTTCTGCAGCATGTGTTCCCTTCATGCCATAGTATGCTACCTCAACAAAGGACTAACTTATAATGCACTTGAACTTCCAAAACTGAGAGCCAAATCAACCATTTACTCTTTATAAGTTGATTAGCTCCATTATTGTCATAGTGGTGGTAACCTGACCAGCATAAAAAAGATGTGTTTACAGATACCATCTCTTTCCCTTAGGAAGTCATGCAAGTATTGCTTTCTAGACTCCTGGTAATTGTACCCTGGTGTTGTTTTTAATTGTGTAATTCCAGACCTTATAATATTTTGATGGCCACATGTCATTGTAGCTGCCCTAAAATAGCATTGCCCTAGAAACAGTTTCTGTATTTGGTGAGCATTCATCACTTTTCTGGATGATGAAAGAGTAAGTGTTGTTTTAAGATACTAGAATGACTGAACTTAGTCATAGGGACCAAGAACTCCTTAGAGAGAAGCAATCTGAATGTAAGTCTTATTGTTCTTCCCTTTTGAGCAAATATATTGCCAGGTGCTCATGACTGTTTCCTTACATGAAGGTGACAAAAGTATTAGATATTTTTCTGTAGCACTTTTCCCCATATACTTGCCCTGGACTTAGTCTTACGCTAATAGGGTGTGTTTTCTGACACTGATGTATTATTATCTTCCTACCATCTTTACTATCTTCTGAAATGCCTCACTCCCAAAAAAGCTCAAGGAAACTTGTCTTGCATTACATCTTTCTAGAGATATGATTAATTATTAAAGGTTATATGATCCCAATGTTTACAAAACATAAAGATTTCTGAAGTACAAGCTACCTTAATGTTAAACTTATTTTTATATTCATGGTCTATAAACTTTCTCTAATTTTCCATAACTTCATCAGGTAGCTATTAGCACAATCATTAATAGCTAAAGATGTGACTTTCTCTTACACATCAAGTATTGTACAGTGTCTTCTACAAAGTCTCAGTTCAAATTAATTAGCAAAGCTGACAGTGGTTTTGAAAATCTTTCCCTTTCTAAGATGCATATCTCAAATAAAAATAAATCTAAGAAAGGAATTTCAGGCCAGACTAAAAAGAAGTTAAAAAAATGGAGAACTATTTGAAATTATATTAAATGAAGTGAGTGAGTTGAAACAGTATAAAATATGTTTCAACTGTACCTTAAACATAGTATATACTCTATGAATGATAATTTTCATAGCCATGAATCATATAATTTAATGGTCATATGCTACAGTAGTACCAAGAAATGGCTAGGTTTATAACTTAATATATTTGATCTATATCTTAAATTATCAAATAAAATTATCCTCCTTGAGATTATCCACTGAATTGAAATATTTAGCCTAATCACAAATAATATAAGATATTCTCTTTATTTATGTAATGAGAAAAAACATTATCAACATAACCAATACCCAGATTGAAGAAAATCACTGCCACATCTTTCACTTGATAAATCTTATCTCCTTTGCACTAGGAGTAGATCTTGTTCCCTACCTTAGTCACCAGTGACTTTAAAGTTTTCCTTAATCCTTCCCATTCTCTACCTCCATCTGCCTTGTTTTTCTTCTTCCTCTAAGTATGCTCCTGTGTGTGTAGTATTTTTAATTAATAGCTCCAAAAGATAGAAATATAAAATATGTAATATATGTGATGAAAAGAAATGTGTAGTAATTAATCACTTCAATGGTACTTATGACAAAACAATTAACAACACAAAACATTCAAGACAACCTGTTCATACCTATCCAGTGTTTATGTAGAAAGTACATATGGGATTCAATTTATGTGTGTGTGTGTGAGAGAAAGAGAGAGAAAGAGAGAATATGAAGGGAGAAATTTATTAATCCTTTCTATGACCAGCTTTTCAGATCTTTCTTTCTAAGTTGTGGATTTGTAGAGTTAGTCTCCATTCCATTCCACACTGCATATTCTTGTCTTGTCAAGCTTCCTTGCATACTGCATTTGTATTGGAACCTTAGAGTGACTCACAAATACCTACTCAATAAAATCTAAATCCCTCACATGGCTTTTAATGTCTTTCTTATTCTACTACCTAACATTTTCTCCATTCTCATTTCAAATAATCCCCAGAAAATACCTCAGATTATCAATTCGAAATCTCTTTACCCTCAGACAAACCTAACATATCACTTCCATTTTTTTATCTGTGTTCGTGGTGATCCATAACACAAGAGGCTATGAAAGCTTTCTCTTCACCACTCTACTTATTCAAAAGTTGCCTACTATTTGAGTTTAAATTAAAATCTCTTGCGCTATTAGGAACTGTACTATGAGACTAAAGTCATCTTGCCAAAATTTATTGGAAATTGTTTTCAGACATTACCTCCATGAGAAAGTGAACCAGTACTGGGGAAATTATTGGGATAAAAAAATGGCTTCATTTGATCCCATGGAAAGCATCTCCAAGAATGTATTCTTGTGGAGAAGTCTGAAACGAGGCAACGATGTTGCCTCTTTATACCGACATCAATCTCTGGATGCAGACTGAGGTGAGAGGTAACACATTTCCTAGCTAAGGCAGCTCCTTTACGTTGAAGGTAATGCCAGACAAGAGACTCAGCTATAATCTATCAGTGAGAAGAGCTCCTGGCAGTTTGGGCACAGAATATTCTAGCCCGGAAATTATGCCTGGGCAAGGTAGCACATCTCCTCCCATAGTTTTCTTGTATCTTTTTAAAACCTTGGAGCTCTTGGAAATGCAATGTGTATTTTGGCCCTAATTTCATGTTTCTTAAAATGGTCCCAACCTTGGAATGTCAAACAGCTGGGGAAATATCTTCCTTGGCATCTAGCACCACCCAGAATCCCGAAAGATTTTCTAAATATATTAAAGTTTTGTTTTAAATCTGCAGGAAATATATTTATCAGAAGGAGATATATGTATCAAGTCATGATGTATAAGGCATGCTATACCCTGAACTCTGTCTGAGTAAAATGCCATTGTACTTTGCACTAAACAGAGCTATTAAATTCAGGAGTTTTGTAGGGCTTGGATACTTATAGAAATTACAAAAAATAAACAGGTTTGGTTTGGGAAGAGTACATTTCTTTAATTATATTTATTTGAAATACTAAGGAATAATGATATTTACTGGGAATAATGATTAATTCTACAGATTTTATCTATAAATATTTATTAATGATGAATCTGTGAAGAACACTGGTATTAGATATTGGGCAGAAAATGCTTGTATTTAATATTCATTTGGTTAGATTTTAATTGGAACTATATTACTCCAATATAAAAATGGGCATATTAAAATGTTTTGGTTGGTAAAGATGCCAAAACATCTTAAAAATTCAAGAAATATTTGAAAAATGTATAGAAAACTGCCTTAAATAAAGAAAATTAAACACTTCATTATAGATTATAAGCTATTCAAATTATTAGATTAATTTTGCTTATATTGTACTTTACTATGAAATAAACACCTATACTTTTTCTAGATATAATTTAAAAGAGGACTTTGTAGAAGTTTGATAATTTTCCCCTCTGCATCAATTTTGCATATAAGCCACTGACAAGTAAGAGTTTGAGTAGGGAAAAATATCAGAGATTTATTTAATGGCTTAAATCATCAAGGATCATTGAAAAGAAAAAATGTATGTTTATAATATTTTCCTTCTCATTAAAGCAAGATTAGGTGCATTTGATTTTGCATTTGAAAAGACTGTGATTCATCCTAAGGGATTTATCAAAAAAGTTCTATTCAAATCTTTCTAAAACTGTTCTTTTAGGAATATTTATTTTACAGCCTTGTTTTTCAATGTGAAAAACAGACTCACTTTCAAACACCCTTTAAGATTCTGTTAGTCATTAAAAATATTCAGCTATTAGTCATTCATGACAATGTCACAAATGTCTCAGTTATTTTCATTAAAGACTCAATTACATGTCTTTATTTTTCTTTTCCTTTGATATGAAAAACCTCAAAGAAGAAAATCATTTCTATGACGGACAAAAGACATTTCATATTGACTTCTGACTTTCCCAGAGATGCAGAAGATAACGAAAAATAAACACGAGTGAATAAAGAATATAATGCTTTGTAATCTTGATCTATTTTTAAGAATCTGTAACTGAAATCCACTTCTGAATGACACCATATAACATCATGTCTAGTTCTACATCAGAAAGTCAGCTTTTCTCTTTACAAAAGTTTTATCAATTATATATTTCAAAAATGCCAGTCAGATGAGAGCTTAGTTGATCTAAATCATGTTATTCCTTGCAGGTCTGTGGGACCATTGATCTGTTCTTGGATATACCATGAATTTGTTATGAATTGTGAGGTTTCTGTCATAAGAGAAGATTTTGGATAAAATGCTTCGGAAGAGTAGTTTGTTTGTTTGTTTGTTTATTTATTTATTTTGCAGCTCAGTGAGAAGTCTGGTTAGTTTAATCTTTCCTTCTTTTTAGTAACAATCTTTTTGCATGGTCTATCACCAGTTCAGTAATTTAACATTAAGCTCGAGTAAAAATAATTTAAACAAAACAAAAACAAAAGGAAAAATTGCAAACACTGTTCCCCCAAAGAGGGCCTTTATCTGTGAGACTAAATGACAATTTTATGATATATTTCAATAGTGCATGATATTTTTTCACAAATTTCATTAGCACATCATTGATTGCTCATTTTTCAGCTCTCAAAACAATTTAACATAGTCTCTTTCATGCAGAGGATAACATATTCATATTATTTGATTTTTGATGAAACCAAATGACCCTTTAAATTTGCAGTAGAGTTCTTTAATTTTGTATGAGTTTCTTTACTGCTGTTCATTTAATTTTCTGTTTCCATTAACCATCTGCAAGCATTTGACTCTATGACAATTATTCAGCTGTGCTGCATCATGACTGACATATTTTATAAATGAGAAAAAAAATGAAAAGAAAATGGAGGAGGGTTAGAGATCACAAGAAAAAGGAGGAGAAAGCAATCGAACACAAATGTCATGGTTTGGAATCATGTATTTTCCATTCAACTGAAACATCTGAGTGGTAATTATTGGTCCAACTGTAAATCTAGCCTAATTGCATTTTGTCTTCGTTTCTGATAAGCACTTCAGGATGATGATGATTACTCTTGCTAAATGTATTCGTTCCATGAATGTTTTCCCACACTGATGGCCAGGGGGCTTTGCAGATAAAAAGACTGCAGACAAAATGGCTCAATTCGGCTACAACTAAATCAGTATTGATTTCTTTTTCCAAGTAAGAGAGAGACCCACTGCATGTGCCTGTCATTTTTCTGCCTACCCACCACATAGGGAGGTTTGGTCAGTGTATATTAGAATAGGTTTTAATTAACTGACATAACTGAGGCCAATCCTGTGCAATTAGCACTTATTAACTGTGTCACTTGTCTGACAAATAAAGAACATTACATCTTGCCCATTTTCTTAAAGGCCTGAATTGAAAAGAACCCCACTGTTCGATTTAATTTTTCCTTGTACCATGGAAACCTTTTGCCATGTTGATTTAAATGTAATTTTTGCCTCTTTAGACTTATGCTTTTTTCCCTTCCTATTATTGAGTACCCAGTGAGCCTTTTCAATGATGGCAGAGGGACAGGCTGTTAGCGTCCTTTCATAAATCTCTGTATTTTATAGTAGGACAATTAAGCTAAACATTTAGATTTCTGCTACAAATTTAAATGCACAAGTGGAAGCAAATGGCTATGAGATTGAAGACCATTATATGACTTCATCATCACAGTTCAGCTTTTCAGACTCTGTGAATGCTTTGACAAAGAAATTCTAGAAAAACTCTAGTTCTGAAATCTTTCTGAGAAAATCTCAGGATTAAGTAAATACTCTACAGACTAAAAATCACATTTAACTATTCATTGAACTGATTTAGATATTTCATCTGGGTTCTTGAAACATTTATGAGCAGAAATGGAATCCAGCTTTGTCAATGGGGCAAGGGAGAAAGGTTGTTGTCAAGCTGCTGGTACACAGTCGGTCTCTGAACATTGCTTATTACAACCCACAGCTAAACACCTGCAGATGGTAGATTATAGTCAAAGAGGTAAAAAGCTATACTGTAGAGAGAGGAAGTACACAGAATGCAGTTACAGGACAAAAAGCCTTAACTTAAAATAAATCTGGTTCTTAAAGGCCTGTTATAAAGCTTAGAATTTCCAGAAATAAGTAGATCCTTCTGAAATAGAACTTTCTCAAAAATCATTCCTCCTAGACAGTTATTATTTGCTTCCTCAACATCCATTTCTCTTTCTTCCTGCATTGGGCTGTTTTTCATTTCACATGCATGCTTCCTCTGTTCTCAGTCTATATGGCCTGAGACTGAGGCTGGTCTTCAGGAGTGCAGGTAATGGAGGCCTAAACTCATTCTGGAATAACATCTCCAGGCCATCTGAGTTATTTAGGGTGAACGCATAATCTAAACTGATCTGATCAAGGTAATTCTCATGGCTTTTTCAGACTACCTCAAGAACAGGCCTCCATTGCGCTGGACTTTGACGAGCAAGCATCTCGTTGTCCACATGGCTTGCCATTACACACAGTGGCAGAGTAGAGGAGGTAGAGAGAAACCAGGGGCCAGTGGCATCATTTAGGTTTGTGCTTACATGAGTCAATAAATTCTTTTCTCTCTTAAGCTAGTTTGCATTGATTTTGCTGTCACCAAAATGGTTAAAGTAGAAGCTAAATCTATTTGAGCAAGATTATAGAGCAGCATAAAAAGCAAATAGACATAAATAAGATAATGTCCAAACTTTAGGGAAAGCAAAACTTATCATAGCCTGTTTCCCCCTCAGATTTTGCTCACTGAATATAAACTTCTCTGATCCAAAGGAAAGTTCTAACAGGATCAGGGTTTTACTTTGTGTAAATACGATAACCTTTTCGTTATTATTTTTTTAGTTTCAAACACAGTCTTGATCTAATTAAAAAGATTGTCCCACAAAAGAATAAAACTCTTCAGGTTGCCTTTGCTTACAGCCTTTCCAATAGCTTCCAAAGGGCAACTTATTAGGAGGAAACATAATTCTTCTTTTTCTCCGTGTTGTTGCTTCTCTTTATTCAATTTTGCTTCAGAATGGGGTATTGAGGACCAGTGAAATGTAGGATACTCTCTTTAGAAGTCAAGGAGGGGAAAGCAATTTATTTAGTTGCTAGTGATAAGATAGACAGAGAAATAGTGGCAAATCAATTGTACTGAGGTAGAAAAGTGGCTTCAGAATTAGAGATGAATACCTTCTCTACCTTGACAGTATTTAAAGTTGAGTAACAAATATTTGCACTGGAGGTTTCAGTTTACTTTTTAACTTTTGTGTAAGATATGTAAGATCGATGCACAAATCATATCAACCATATTATAGAAACTGAATATATTGTTTCAGGTATTTGAAAAGACATCATTCAAATATTAGGAGGAGGAAAACATATTTCTATCTGTAAGTATGAAGAGGTGAGTAAAAGCATACGAAGAAGAGTTTCTTCATTTGAATTATTATAATTTATTACAAAAAATTTAAAACAGGTAAAATTTATATTACAGATTTATTCTTAGGAATTATATATCCTTAGAGATAAACGTGTTAAATCAGAAGTTAAGTATTTGAGTGAAAAAAAAACAGTAAGATTTTAAGCCGTCTGTGAGCAGTATAAGTTACAATGCAGGCATCTGCAGGCATGTACTGACAGATGTTTTTCAAATGAAATCAATAACTGTGGTTAATACATCTATATATATATATATTGGTCAAATAACCTTTCAGAGCAAATAAGATAAATATAAAAAATAAATATATTTTGCTCTTTTATAAAAATTCCTGTATTTCATTTATAAAATAACAAATTAAAACTAACCTTAATAATGATTTATTTCCTCAAGTAGTTATATCTACATTTGGTTGCATATTTCTCCAACTTTGTAGGTGTAGCATTAATTAATATTCTTTGTAAATTTTACTATCCTCTGAGTTATAAAATACTGTTTTCAGCTCTTGGTGTTAATTTAAATTTCAACAAGTAACTATTCCTACTAGTGAAATATCAATACATTGAGCATTTTGAGATTTAAAAGTAGAAACTGATGTATTCAAATAGATGTGTCCAAATAGAAGAGTTTTTTCCACTAATGGAAATACACAGGGCATTTGTATATGAAATATATTCGTGAAGGAATACTTTGATTATTTTTGGAAAAATGAGATTTATGACATGAATTTTCGTTATGGAAAAAGTGTACAGTAAAAATAGTGGCTAAAGCAAAGGTAGGTTTTACACTTGATCTTAGCCAAAAGGCTGAGAAGTGATGTAAATGTAGGATTTATAAGTAGGGATTGGAGAGTACTCGGAGGGTTAGTGTGGATTAATTTTCTATGGCCACACAGAAAATCACCAAAACTGAAATAGTATAAAAAGCCAGCTGTGTATTATTTCCCAGGCTCTGTGAATAAACAGTCTGGGCCTGGCTTCATTGGTTCTGCTTAGGGTCTCAGAACAATGTAATCATGTAATCACAGTGGTTGCCATGGTACCTAATGCCCAGGCTCTTCTTTCTTACTCAAATGGCTGTTAGCAGAATTCAGTTCCTTGTGGCTGCAGGATTGAGGTCCCATTTTCTGGCTAGGCATTACCTGGGAATGAATCTCAGCTCCTAGTCCTTGCTATTTTATCTCCTCCCTGCATAGACACTTTTATATCGCAGCTTACATTTTCAAGAACAGGAATATATCTGAACTCCATGAAGACCCTATTCCTTGCTTTTAAGGGCTCCCTTGTTTAAGGCAAGAACTCCCAGAATAATTACCCTTTTATTTAAGTCAAACAGCTTATCAGAGTGCTTCATTACATCTGCCAACTTTTTGGTTTTTTAATTTGCTTTTATCATATAACAACAACCACTATTCTCTTAAAATCAGCTACAGGTAAAAGAAGAAACAAGATTTGAGATTACATATGAGATCTGCTTAAACACACAACTTGTTTTCTCTACCCTTGAGGAAAAAACTTTAATATTTAATTCCACACTTGTATAGATCATCTAATCTTAATACATTTTATGCATGTGTGCCTGAATCCACAGTTGAAAGTCAGTTGACTAAAGCTACTGGTGCTACTCCTAAGCCTGATGATATTCTGCAGATGGCAATTTCAATGAATTAATATTTTCAGGGATTTAATTCTCAAACAGTAAAATGTCGATGTAGAAAACCTACTATGTTCTAAATAATAGTTTTAGAAATGGTAATTATCATGCTTCATTAGAATTATTGTTTCAATTTAGAAATGAATTTCCATAAGGGCATTGAAAGAGGGTAGCAACTAACTTCACAGTTTCAAAAGATCTATAAAGATCTTAACTGATTTTATTAAATATATTATAGGTAAACTACTTGCAGTTATTCCTCAAATTACACAGCACATTATTTAACCTATGCCTGGAATAACAGATTCTGTTTTCTCAAACTGTAAGCTAAAGTGTTGATTATTCAACAATAAGTAAAGTATCACCTTTTCTATGTTATAGAAATATTACATTATATCACAAACTTCACATTGGTATAATTGGTTGGTGGTTTGAAAAACTGTTTTACTCTGTCAACAACCACACTCATTTTAAAAGAATATTTAAATACATCCAAATTTAAAATAGTATAATAGAGATTAAGTACAAACATTTCAGAGATAGTATTGGGTTTGACTATTTCTTTTCTCCTTGCTAGCAGTGATTTTGAGCAACTATTCAGACATAATCTGTACATCATCATGGAGTTTGTATACTTCAAATATTTGGTACAATGCCTGCTTTAGTGAATAGTTGCTATTAACATTATTTTACCACCAGAATCATGATTACTGTTTTTAGAATAAAATAATAATGTTTATGGGATAAAGCATACCCAAGAACTAATCAGAATATAAAGTGATTAATTAAAATTTTAAATAATGTATTACAGTAAAGATATGCTGCTTTCAATCTCCCTCAAAATACTTCCCCTCACTTCAGACACACTTACCCTATCTGTCCTGTCATTTTCTGAAGCAGTTCTGGAAGTCCTCTTTCATGAGTGTCTTTTTAATGCTGCTGTTGACAGCCATCCAATGGAAAAGCAGGCTCTTGGATACATTAAAATGTGTCCTCTTCCTCCTCATTCTCCAAACCAGGCACCATGTCAATCTGACTCTTGTCCAAATTTAAAACGATGGTGAAAAGTAAATGTTTGAAATCAACTCAGCACACTGAGACAATCAAGACTGCACAATGAAAGATACTCATGAAAAAGGGCTTTCAGAACTGCTTCATAAAGTGACAAGAATGATTGGATAAGTGTGTTCAAAGCAAGCAGATATTTTTAAGGGGTTAATAGAAATATGTCTTTTACTGTCAACCATGGCTAAAATTTGTAAATATGCCATGTATATGTTAGGACATGTCATATAATCACATGGTGTATATGAATTTTACATTGAAAATTTTTATTGTGAAATTTTGTAAAGAAGGTAGGACCTGGATAAACTTGTCACAAGTTAAACACTAGATATATGATGAAAATAAGGTTATGAATTTTCATCAGAAATATTAGCATATAGATTTGAGATTTTCTTATTCATAGAAAAGGCTTTAAATTCAGATTTGCTGCGGAGCTTTTATTCTAGAATGGAAAACATTGTTCTTCTTTCCTGTCCAAAGCAAGACTGTAGATAATCTTCTAATAATTAGTCAGCATTTTGAGATCCTAAAACCCAAAATGCTTTGACAGATTAATAATGTTAAAAAAGGTAAAGCGATATCATACCTTTGGAACTCAAATATTTACCTACATATTTAATTTTAAAAGAACACAATGAACACTGAACACACTTTTTTATGAAAAAAACCCAAATATTTCTGTTAATAAACCAAAATATTAATTTGTGTGGTGAATAAGAAAAATATACTTGATATTTATTCTAGAAGTGTGAGTGTGTCTGCGTGTGTGTGTGTGTGTGTGTGTGTTTGGTTTCAATGTTAAATACAAAAGTGTTGGAATTGGGGCAATATATTGAAATATATACACACATATATGTACGTGCACATACCTGAGTAAAAAGGCATGAATTTCACATGTTTAATTGTCAGTTTTTTGATTTAAAATTTTTTCTTCTTTCTGTTACATTTTTATGAACATATTTTAATAGTAAAAAAGTCATTGATTTATCATTTAAAACTTTCACTTTTACATTTTTTTCTTTAAAGCTTTCCTAGTGGGAAAATGCAGAGCTATGAAATTACCAATGTTTCTTATTATATCACCTTATTCTTCCATCATTTATAAATGAATCTGAATGTAGTGTAAAGTGTAGCTACTAGCAATATATTATTCAGTTTTTAACTGGAACTTGGTTACACTAGATAAAAGAATATTTTCTTCTTACAATTTCTTATGTTTTACATTGTGGTTCTCATTTTATAGACTAAAACATTAATTTAACTCTAGTAAATAGAAACAAAATCTACACAATTACAGAATCCTTAATATATGAAAATAAGTTCCTAGTGTCATTATGAATATTGGAAATTTTAAACATTCAAAGGTTTTCTGTCCAAACATTGGTTATAAATACAAATTTCTCCAATTTTTATGTCTGGTTTCCCTCTTCCAATAACACAGCCAATATCCAAGTTCTGAATGTCATTGTTCTTGCCTAATCAAGTCCTATACATTTATGTCTGTACATTTGAAATCTAATCATATCACTCCCATAATTTAAGATGCTTCAATCGGACTAGAACTTCTGGAGAAGTAGTGTAGCTCATTTTCTCTCTATCCTGCTCTCATTGTGTACACATAAACCCCTGAACATTATATTTAAAATAAATATAATCAAGGCCAGGGATTTAGCTCAGTGGCACCACACCTGCCTCACAAGCACAAGGTCCTGAGTTTGATCCCCAGTACCAAAAAATGAAAATAAACAAAAATAAACATAATCAGAATGTGAAAGATAGAGGGGAGAATGTACACAGAGCGGGGTTCTGGAACTCAGGAAAAGATACACTTCTTGGGCTTTATTTATTTATTTATTCATGTATTTAATATATCTCCAGCCATAGAAGCTGGCAACCTGGAAATGCCAATGTGTTCACGAACAACAACAAAGTTCCCTCAAGTTTTGCTCTGGCATGACAATGTACCAGGAAAGAAATATCTGCAAGAAGGAAATCTTTTAGAGAATTAACACTGTACACCAGAAAGTACTACCGGGGGGAAAATTCCATCCAAACACAGAAACCCAAACACATCATACGGTAATGGGGAAGACTCAGTCCCTTCATAGGTCTTGCCTTATGTGGTTTCAAAGCCAGCATACTTGGAGCTTGGACTTTTGTCCATACTCATCTGTATGAGGCACAACCATCCCTCCCATGTCCATGACTACCTAGGGTGCCTGGAGTTCCACCCCCACGCAGACTTGATGAAGCATTCCTGGTCTCTCTGCTCAGACGACATCATAAGAGACCTGCAGAGAATCAGTACTTTCTCTACCACCTAGTTCTCTAGAGGACACTGTTAGAGAAGATAATTAGCAGGAGCCTTTTCAGTCATAATCACAAGGCGCCTTAATGGTGGACTTATTTCCAACTCTTGCCCTAAGAAACTAGGAGAACCTCCTTAGTCGGTATTAACAGAGATGAGATGGAGCCGCTGCACTCTAATCCCACTTCATAGTAAGTAGATCATCTCTTCCCATTTCCCCTGAACCAGAAAAGGAAAAAAAGCCCACAACACCAAAATAAACTTTAAAATCTCAACTTGAATAGAAAAAGACATTCAAAAGATGCCAAAACTCAGATACACAGATGTCACAGAGATTATTCATCAGGAAGTAAGAGGGAAGTGATCCATTTTTTAAAAATTCCAAAGTAAAAGAAATGTTGATCGAGAGTTCTATATTCAGAGAAAATAGCCTTAAGTAATAATGGGAAAACAAAACATGCTCAGATGAAGAAAAACTAATAGAATTGCCAACAGCAAAGCTAATCTAAAGTAATAGGAAAATTTCTAAATAGAAAAAAGAAATAAAAGAGGTAATGCTGATACATCAGGCAGAAAGATGGAAAAGCAATAAACATGTACTGCACCTATAGATATAGTATATATGTATGTATATGTAGATATGAATGCATATAAATATATGCATAAACATTAAATTCATTGTACTTTTAGGTTTCTAAATTTTGACAATTGAAGAAAAATTATACTAATATAATTCTCAACGTATAAACAGGAAATATTTAAGACTATTTTATTATAAATAAAATAATGTAAAGGAATGGTATATTAGTTTATTTTGGCTCATTGTTATGTCCACATTCGGTGATGGCCTTTATGCTATATATTACTCAGCTAATGCAATGCATCACATGGAAAGAGGCAGAACTCATCTGCATGTGTGTGTGTGTGTGTTTCCCCTCTGGTCTCCCTCTTCTTATCAAGTCAACAGGATTATGTGGACACTCTACTCTGCTATCCGAATCAGTTACCAAATGTCCCCAATTGTTGTATAATATGATGCATGATGCCATATACACACACACACACACACACACACACACACACAGAGAGAGAGAGAGAGAGAGAGAGAGAGAGAGAGAGAGAGAACCAAAAGTGTATACAGTCCATTTTTCAAGGCAAGGAATCCATATTCTTGTTTTGGACTTACACCTCTTTTGTGTTAAACACCTACTTTACAATAAGATATTTCATTAGTAAAACTACAGAAACTCTAAACTACTGGAAATCAGGAATATAAGACCTGTATAAAAGCTTTCTTAACACTACAGATAGAATAATACTCAGAAAATGCCTACAATCTTTGCATTTACTGTACTGCAGGAACATCTCTTTCTAGTTTTCTTAGCATACACAATATTCCTGGTGTTTATAACATATTGTTGCTCATTTTTGCAGTTATATGATGTAATAGTGGCAAGTACATAATGGATGGTAAAAGAATGACTTGTTCCTTGAGGGGTAATGTGAAATGGTTAAGTGCACCTCTTAAATAAATGTTTGATAAGGAATATCAAATTTTAAAATATTCTTTCTCTGAGTTACAAAATGCAATCAAGTAATCACAGACTGACAACAGGACAGTGTGGCATTTATCAGCTCAGTCAAATCATTGGATTACGTGTGGTTATTTGTAAAAAAAATCCTCAGAATGTTTGAATCATGTGGAACAAATCTTCTATGAGTATTTTGTCTATCTTGTGCCTAATATTAAGTTTTCTTTCTATTATCTCAGAAAGCAGTTGCTTACACTTAGAAAAGGAATTTCTATAAACAGGAACTAAAAAATAACTAGGATTTGTCATTAATGACCAAAGCAGTGAAAACAAGAACATAAAATGAGTTTAGTCTACGTAACCTTCATTTAAAAAAAAAATTGTATAACTGATTTATTTCAGAATTTATTAAAGAAAATATTTTGTCAACATTAGCTTCTTTCCAAAAAATATATAAATATAGAATAATTATATTTAGAATGTATTTGTATTCAGGAAATTTCTACTTTAATTTTTTTCATTTTTTCGTTCATAATTCAGGTGTAAAAGAAAAAAGAATAACATTGTTTAAAATTGCATAAAATATACATCTTATGCTAGCATAAACATAACACATAAGAAATTTTCAGAATACAACTCACAAAGGTTACTTTTAACAAATAGAACTTAAATTACACAGATATCAGAAATGTATCTCTGCATTAAAGAGTAAAGACATATAGCTATAATTCTACATATAATTTTTTAAAACAAATAACTTTATAATAACTGTGTCAAGTAAGTTACATATAAAATAAATGTTAAGAGGCTAGAGATATGACTCAGTGGTAGAAGACATCCCAAGCTTGCATGAGGCCTGAGATTGATCTCTAGCGTTGCAAAAATAAGTAATAAATAAATAAATAAATCCATCATTCAGTCAATCTATTGTATTAGTCAGCATGCCTGATGCTGGTACAAAATACCTGACCCTCACAATGTAAGAGAGGAGAGGTTTATTTTAGCTCAGTGTATTATAGGTTGAAATCTATAGTCATCAGGATCCAAGGCAGAAACATCATTGCAGACAGGTATGGTTGAGCAGAAATGCCTAGTTTAGAATGGCCAGAAAGCAGAGCAGGTTAGCGTGACTTCCCCAGAGAGGAAGGACTGAGGGACCTCATAGTGTCTGAGGTCATACTTCTATTACATACCCAAACACATCTAGAAGTGTGCTTTATAAATCCTCAGTCAGGTTGTCTATCCAGTTTGTCAACTTCCACTGTTTGTCAACTTGACACTCAAATGTGTCCATCGCCTTAAAGCATATGTAATTGCCAAATAAACACAAGGTCATAACTCCAACTAATATGATATACTCTCTTCTGTATGACTGGAATTATAATAATCTTCCCAAAGTCACAACAGTTCTAGCATTGCACAAGTGTCCAAATCAAAATTTCCTCTGAGATTTAAGCCAAGATCTTAACTGTGAACCACTGTAAAAATAAACAAGGTACATACTCCCAAGGTACAGTAGCACAAAATACACATTCTCATTTCAAAAGAAAAAAGTGTGGAACAAAAAGAATTAGACCAAAGCAAGGCTAAAATCCAACAGGCAAAATATTAAGTCCTATAGATCCAAATGCAGCATCTAAGTTATATGATGGAATGATACAAGCTCCAAAAAGCTTGAGTAGCCCCATCTCTGCTGTCTTGCTGGTTGCAGGCCATGTGGCCTCTCAGTTGGCCTGGCTGTACCCATTGTGGCTTTCCTCAGCGACATTTCACTTTCCTGGAAAACAGACTGGAGTGGGGGACTTCACTTTACGTTCAGTATCATCTCCCAGCCACCCGTATGGCCCTGTTAGGGTACACTGCCGGTTCTCATTGGCCTTACTTCGAAATATGTGTGGATGCCTGTCTGACCACATAACTCTAAACTTCTGTTAGCCTAAACAATCACCATGAAATGGGCAATGCCAAGTTCTGCTTCCAGGTGGAGCATTAGTTAAGCCACCGTGGACTTCACACAAAGTCTTAGCACATTGGTGAAATATAGACAAGTTCTTTGCCAAAGTGTAAGAAGTATGCCCCATGTGTCTAGCAATTACTATGAACATTCCTCTTTAGCATTTTTATCTTTTCAGTTCTAACTAGAATCTTGCATCAGACTCTGCTTACAGGATTCTAGGCTGTATCTTCAAACCTTTCCAAACTCCTCTTGCAAACCAGTTCCAAAGTCTTCTTAACCACATATTCACATCAAGCTACAGCAATGACTACATTTCCCAAGTGTTGATTTTCTGTATTAGTCATTTTTTGTAGCTGGTAAAAATTTATAACACCCAAAATTTAAAACAGGAGAGGTTAATGTTGGCTCATGACATCAGAGAGTTAAATCCATGGTCAGCTGGCTCCATGGTAAAAACACTGTGGCACAGTGCTGCGGTGGAGAATGCTGCTCCAAAATGGTTCCTGGGAAGCAGAGCAAGTTGGAATGAACACCAGAGATAAAAAGAAAAAGGAGCAAATGTGGAATTCATCTTACTCTGTTTTCCTATCCCTTGACACATTATTTAACCCTTTAAATACATTTATTTTATTTTTTTCTTCAGGTACTTTTATTGGTACATTTTAGGTATACAATACATTTACATTTATCATTGGGTACTTGTACATTTAGATGACATATCTTGGTTCTTATTTTTTTCCCATTCCTTGTCCTCCCTTCCCCCCCTCGAACCTTCCCTATTTACATAGACTTTGTTTCCATTTTTTTTCTTTTCTCATAATTTTTCCTTTCCTATCTTTCCTTTCCTGTGCCCCTCCCAATTCCCCTACCCTTTGGACCTTTTCTTGCTATTTCACATTACCAATTATTCATTTTAATCATTATTTACACTTTCAGTTTCTCACACTAGAGAAACTATTTGGTATTCACAGATGTGTATCCTATTTATTTCACTTAAGAGTATGGCCTCAACATGCAATCATTTAACTATAAATATCTCTAGTTTCTCATTCTTTATGGCTGAGTAGTACTCCATTTAAAAAAAAAAAAACACACATCTTCTTTATCCAGTTTCCAGTTGATGGACAATTGGGCTGTTTCCAAGTTTTTGCTATTGCAAATTGCAGCTATAAACATGGGTGTACATATATCACTGTGGTATGATTCTTTTAATTCTTTGGAGAAGATACCCAGCAGGGGAAAGCTGGGTCAAATGGGACCTCTAGTTCTAGTTCTTTAAGGTATCTCCATACTGACTTCCACAGTGGTTGCACCAGTCTACAGTCCCACCAACAATACAGAGGGGTTTCTTTCTCTCCACAACCCCACCAACATTTGTTATTGGTTGGTTTCTTGATAGCAGCCATTCTTTCTGGGGTGAAGTGGATTTTCAGCGTTGTTTTCATCTGTATCTCTCCAATGACCAGTGATGTTGAACATTTTTTCATGTTTATTTGCTACTTTTACTTCTTTGTCTGAGAAATGTCTGTTCATTTCAGAGGCCCATTTTTTAATTGGGTCCTTGAATTTGGGGAGGTGTCTTTTTTTTCAGTTCTTTATATATTCTAGATAGTAGTCTTTTGTCTGAGGTACAGCTGCTAAAATTTTTTTCCCACATTGTAGGTTGTCTCTTAGCTCTGTTGGTGGTTTCTCTTGCATTACAGAAGCTTTTTAATAAGATGAGATCCAAGTTGTTGATTCTTCGTGGTAGTTCCCATGCTACTGAGATTTTCTTCATAAAGTATTTTCCTATGTCAATGTCTTCAAGAGTTGTAGCTAACTTATCTTCCAGCAAGTTTAGTGTGTCTGTTTTAATATTTATATATTTAATTCACTTCAATCTTAGCTAAATGCATGGTGATAAATATGGGTCTAGTTTTAATCTTTGGCAAATTGAAATCCAATTTTTCCAATACCATTTATTAAAGAGGTTATCTTTACTCCAGTGAGGATGATTGGCTCCTTGGTCAAAGATAAGGTATATGAGTATGTCTGGAGTTGTTTCTGCATCCTCTAATCTATTCCACTGATCCTCAAGTCTGTTTCTTTGCCAGTACCATGCGGATTTTATCATAGTGGCTTTGTAGTATAGTTTTAAGTTGGGGATTGTGATACACCCTGGCATGTATCTGTTACCTAGAATTGCTTTTGCTATTCTAAGTCTCTTCTGATTCCAAATAAATTTTTTGGATTGTTTTCTCTAGTTCTGTGAAATATATTGTTGCAATTTCAATTGGCATTCCATTAAATCTATGTAGCAGTTTTGTAAGTATGGCCGTTTTCACTATATTGGTTCTTCCTACCTAGAAACAAGGGATGTCTTTCCACTTTCTTATAACCTCTTCAATCTCTTTTTTTCAGAATGCTGTAGTTTTCACAGTAGAGTTCTTTTGCTTCCTTTGTTAGATTGATTCCTAGATATTCATTTTTTTGGATACTACTGTGAAAGGAATTATTTTCCTAATATCTCTCTCAGTGAGTCTGTTATTTGTGTATAAGAGAGCTATTGTTTTGTCAGTATTGACCTTGTATCCAGCTACTCTACTGAATCTGTCAGTTAAGTCTAGAAGTCTAATGGCGAAGTTTTTTGGGTCTTCTATGTAGAGTATCATATCATCAGCAAATAATGACAGTTTAAATTCTTCCTTTTCCATCTTTACTTGTTTTATTTCTTTCTGATATCTAATTGCTCTGGCTAATGTTTCCAGAACTATATTGCATAGGAGTGGTGATAATGGACATCCTTGCCTTGTTCCTGATTTTAGCATGAAGGTTTTCAGTTTTTGACCATTTAGTATGATGTTGGGTGTTGGTTTTTCATAGATAGCCTTAATCAGGTTGAGATAAAGACCTTCTATTCCAATTTTCTGTAGGGTACTTTTTATCATGAATGGGTGTTGGATTTTGTCCAATGTTTTTTCTGCATCTATTGAGATGATCATATGGTTTTCATCCTTGGCTCTTTTAATATAGTATTAAATATAGTATATATATTTAATATATATAGTATATATATTTTAATATATAAAGTATATATAATAAATATATACTATATATTATATATATAAATATATATAATATATTATATATATTTTTATATATAGTATACATATAGTATATATAGTATATGTATACTCTATATAATATATAGAGTATATATAATACATATAATATGTAGAGTATATATAATATATAGTGTATATATAATATATAGAGTATATATAATATATACAGTGTATATATTTAATACATAATATAGTATATATATTTAATATACTGTATTAAATAATATAGTATTTATTGATTTACATATGTTGAACCATCCTTGCATCCCTGGGATAAGTCTGATTTGGTCAGGGTATATGATTTTCTTGATGACCCTCTGTATTCTGTTTGCCAGTATCTTGTTGAGGATTTTTTCATCTATGTTCATTAGGGAGATTGGCCTGTAGTTCCCATTTTTGGTTGGGCCTTTCTCTGGTTTTGGAATCAAAGTAACACTTGCTTACAGGAATGAATTTGGAAGTATGCTTTCCTTTCAATTTCATTGAAGAGTTTAGAGAATAATGGCAATAGTTCTTCTCTAAATATCTTGTAGAAGTCAGCAGTGAAGCCATCAGGAGCTGGACTTTTCTTTGTTGGTAAATTTTTAATTATGTTTTCAATTTCACTGATTGTAATTGAAGTGTTTAGAATTTTTATATCTTCTTCATTTAACTTTGGAAATTCATATGTATCTAGGAATTATGTCCCTTTCTTCTGTGTTTTCCATTTTATTAGAGTATAGGTTCTCAAAGTAGGTATTGATGATCTTCTAAATTTCTCCTAGATCTGTTGTGACTTCACCTTTTTCATTCTTAATTGCATGGATTTGAGCCTTTTCTTTCTTTTTTTTGATAAGGTTGGCTATGGGTTTCTTGATTTTATTTATTCTTTTGAAAAGCCAACTCTTTGATTCATTGATTTTTTTTGTCTTTCTCTTAGTCTCCATTACATTGACTTTTGCTCTGAACTTTATAATTTGCTTTCTTGTATGAGCTTTGAGTTTGTCATGCTATTCTTTTTCTAGGAGCTTGAGTTTCAGCATTAGGTTGTTTATTTGAGTGCTCTCTGTTTTCCTAATATGGACATTCACTGCTATGAATTTCCTTCATAGAACTGCTTTCATTGTGTCCCATAGATTCCTGTATGTTGTACTGGCATTATCATTTACTTTAGAAACTGTCTAATTTCTTCTTTAATTTTGTCTGTGACCCATTGGTTAGTCAGGAGGGTGTTATTCAATTTCTATGTTTTTGTGAGGGTTTTGTGGTTTCTTATGCTATTGACCTCCAATTTTATTGCACTATTGTCTGATAATATACAGGGAGCAATTTCAATTCTTTTGCATTTACTTAAACATGCCCTATGAGCTAACATGTGGTCTATTTTTGAGAATAACCCACTTGAAGCTGAAAAGAATTTATATTCTGATTTTGTGGGGTGGAACACTCTGTAGACATCTATTAAGTCCATTTGTTCAAAAGCTTGATTCAGTTCTAGAATTTCATTGATGAGTTTTTGTCTAGATGATCTGTCTATTTGTGATGGTGGGGTATTGAGGTCGCCCACTACAATTGCATTAGTGCTTATTTGGTTATTCATGTCCATTAATATTTGTTTTGTATAATTGGGGACATTCATATTTGGTGCATATATATTTATGATTGTCATCTCTTTCTCTTGGATTGTTCCCTTCGCAAGGATGTAGTGACCATCTTTGTCTCTCTTAATTAGTTTTGGTTTGAAATCTAATTTGTCTGCAAATAAGATTGCTACCCCTGCTTTTATCTGGGTTCTTGTCTCATGGAGAACTGTTTTCCATCCTTTTACTTTCAGTCTATGAATTTCTTTTGGAATTAGGTGTGTTTCTTGTATACAGCATATTTTTGGATTTTGCTTCTTAATCCATTCTGTCAGTCTATTTCTTTTGATTGGTGAATTGAGGGCATTAACATTGATGTTTATAATTGATAAATATTGACTCATCCTTGTTATTATGTTTTACTTTTGTTGGCTGTTTTATTTTTTATTTTTCCTCCTTTCCCTTTAGTTTTTTGCCTTGCCTGGTGGCTTCCCTCTGTTTTGCCTCATGGAGTTGTGACTTCATTGTCTTTTTCTAGGATATTGTTTAGAATTGTTTGGAGTGCTGGTTTGGTGTTCATGAAATTTCTCAGGTGTTCTTTGTCGTGGAAGTGTCTAATTTCCCCATCGATTTTGAAAGATAATTTTGCCAGACACAACAGTCTAGGTTAGAAGTTATTTTCTGTTAGGGCTTGACATACTTCACTCCAGGCTTTCCTTAACTCCAGAGTTTGTGTTGAGAAGTCTGCTATGATTCTGACTAGCTTTCCTTTGCATGTGATTTGTTTCTTTTCTCTAACTGCTTGTAGGATTTTGTTCTTCTGTTGGGTTTCTGGATCTTGACTATTATATGTCTAGGTGTAGCTTTTTTTTTAATCATGGCTAGTTGGAGTTCTTTGTACCTCACTTATCTGTATGTCCAATTCTCTACCTCTGTCTGGGAAGTTTTCCACTCTTACTTCTTTGAACAGATTTTTTATGTCATTTGTACTTTCTCTTATTTTTTTCTTGGAATCCTATAAGTCCTATGTTATTCTTCTTTGCATCATCTATCAGCTGCTGGATTGATTTCTCATGGCCCCTTACTATTTTTAAGAAATCTCTGTTTTCATGGTCACTAACTGCAATCCTATCTTCTATATCTGATATTCTATCTTCAAATTCACTCAATGTGCTGCGAATACTTTCACTGGAGTTTTTAATCAATTAGATATCTGTTTGAATCTGTTTAATGGATTCCATTTCTTTCCAATGTTGGGTGATCATGATTTCCATTTCTTTCTTATGTTGGGCATTCATGGCTTCCAGCATGGTTCTGAGCTCATCTATTTTTTAATCTGTTTCTGTTCTAGAGCCTCTAATCATGTCTTTCACTCTGCTGACCATCTCTGTAGTTAGATGGGAAATTATTTCTGTTTTGAATCTTTCTAGAGCCTCTCTCATTTGTTTCGTTACTTACTGTGCTATCGGTTCAGCATGTCGAGGTGGTTGATTATCACATATTTCCACCTCGTTTCCCCCAGAATTTGCCTTTGGTGAGCTGTTAGTCTGTGTTTGTGTCCTGCCAAGGTGTGTTCTCATTTTTAATTCTGTTTTTGGTGCTGTCTTTTGCTTTAATTCCTTGAGATGATGCTCCAATATTTCTTATTGTGAGTATCTTTATTACTGGCATTTAGAGCCCCTATGGAGTGATTGCTTCTCAGAGATATCTTCCAGGTACAGTTGGAGTTTTTAAGATTTGAGTCTCTAATATCTCTTAGGCAATCTCATTTTCCATATACCAGGGAGGACAACTGATTATATCAATCACAGCACCCTAGCCCAATTGATACAATCAGTATCAAACACAGCTTAGAAAATGGCAATTTGTGGTAGCAGTTAATGTGTTACCTTTAACCATGGGAACTAGAACAGAATCTAGGGCCAGCCCAAAATATGTTTGTAGTAAGTAAACCCTTGAATATGGCAAATTTACCCTTTGGGATAAAGATTTAGTAGGGGTTGGGGATGGAAGGGTAGAGAGATAGAAGGAGAGGGAAAGTTTAGAGGTGAGGCTAGAGGACATGGGAAGATCATGCAAATTGTAGGAATCTGTTGAAGACAGGAGAATAATACAGAGTGAAAAACCAGAGACAAGTATAGAACAAACTGATAACAATATGGTAGCTAGAAATTGTATTCACCTTCCTATAAAAGTGACAGTCGAAGGCCAGGGATTTAGCTCAGTGGTTTTGCCACCTGCTGTGCAAGCACAGGGACCTGAGTTCAATCCCTGGTACCCCCCTCCAAAAAAAAAAGTGACAGTAGAAGGACAGAGAGAGAGAAAAAATTCAGAATGGGACAAGAACAGGAACAAAGAGGGAGAGAAATATAGAGCCAGAAGGGATAGAGAGAAAAAGAAAAGATATATATATATATATATATATATATATATATATATATATATATATATATATATAACAAAAAAAACCCAAACACAAAAATGTCTGCCTCAGGATATGTCTCTGCTCCTGGTAGACAATGTGGGTAGCAGTGTGCAGGTCTAAGTCGATTAGTCTCAACAAACCAGCTGTATTCTACCGAGATGCAGGCTGATTTCTGGGTGCAAGGTCCAAGCTGAGGTGCCTGACCTCCTACTGCAGGTTCCAGTTGTCCTCCCCCCATGCAAGTCTGGGTTTCTATGGGAGGTGCTGATCCCACCAACTTACCAATCATGATGGTCCAGTGTCTTTTTATTGAAGAGTTCTTTTACTTTCCCAGTGGGCTTCAATATTCATTGAGGAGCATCAGAAAGGCTCTCTCTGTTGTTTACTTCTGCTGTACCTTCTGGGGCTCATGGCCATGGCCTCTATGTTCCCACTGGGCCTCTGCTGTGTGGATTCAGATGCTGTGTGCAGCATCCCCAAAGTGTCATTTGCTGGCCACAGGCTGCTGGAGTCAGTGCAAGTGGGGTCTCCAGTGGGGCCTGATCCTCTAAATTTAAAGATTGGCTTATAGTTCCAGTGGGTTCAGTCTTTGGTTGGCTGGTTTCAAGGCAGAAATGGTTTGGTGAAAAGGTAAGGTGGAGGACAGCTGCTTTAGGAAGCAGAGAGGACAAAAAAAAATAAAGGAGCCTGGTGAAAGAATAAACCATTCTATGTCATGCCTCTATAACCCACACCAAACAGCTCTGACCTTCTAGCAGTACATTCAGGTTCACTCTGTGAATTAATCCATTGGTGGATATAGTGCCTTCAGGATCCATTCACCATCTGAAATCCCTACCTCTGAATACATGTATCTTTTCAAGAAAATTTTAGATTTAAACCTCAATAGTACCAAAGATTTTGCTCCATGATCCACCTAGATACATGCAGGAATGTGCTTTACTCATCCCCTCAGTGTATCTCAGTCCAATCAAATTGAAAATCTAACTCATTTGTCACTTTACTAATAAAATAAAATAAATACTACAGGTCATAATCTCATCTTGTTTTCTCTAATATGGTGAAAAATTAAGCATACAAAACCTGTTTGTATTAGGCATATAACCCACATATACAAAGATTTATTATCAACTTAATGCTTATTTCAAAATAAATTATACTTGCATGACTAGGAATGCCATGGCAGTAAGGACCTTTTCACCAGTCCTATGCACCATCATACAAGAAGTCTTGGTTAGTACAATAAGACAAGAAAAAATGTATGCAGCTTAGAAAGGAGCAGTAAAGCAATTTTTATTCACAGATTTCATGAGTGTGTATGTAGAAAGTCTCAAAGGAGGCAGGAGGAAACAATAACAAAAATGAAACCCTCCTGGGATTAATGAAATGGTACATAACATGGTTGAGGGTACATATTCAGTGTAAAAGTATACTGCTTTTCAATATACAATCAGTGAATAATTGGAATGAAACTTGAAAAATTATAATAACATGAAAAAAGAAGAAAAACACATGTATAATTCTCATAAAAATTATAGGATCTAGATAGATCTAGAGTGCTACCTCAGTTCACAAACAATTTGTTCCGTGATTCTGGGGAATATGGCTGCATTTGTGTTTGTGGAGGGAAGATGGTCATGGTGGTATTACTCACCCGATGCAAAGATCATTAACAGAAATAAAATTTTACTAAAAGTTTCTGTTTGCAAAGCTAATTGTTCACAAACAGCAGCATTCATGAACCAAGGCATTAGTGTATATAAGAAATAAAGCAAGTCTAACAAAAAATTACATCCAGAGACCATAAGTTTTCATCTTATTAGTTCTTTCCATCTACATCAAAACTTTCCACACAATCTCAATCTCAGACAGAAATTTTACTGATATTGGAAAATTTTTAAAATTACATAGAAAGGCAAAATATTAAATCAATACAATACTTGAGAAAAAATTTTAATGATAACACTAATATTAGCACCTAAAAAGTTGTAATAGCCAAGACAGTATGGCGATGACAAAATAATAGATACATGGATCTCTTGAACAGAATAGATACTTCAAAATAGGTCTATGAAAACATAGCTAACTGATTTTTGAAAGGCATAGACACAATTGAACAAGGAAAGCATGGCTTGAAAGAAATAATGTTGAAACAAAGGAATTTCTATAAGCAAAAGAGAGAGAGGATGAGAGAGAGAGAGATAATTTAGGTATTTGCATAAAAATTATCTAATAAAAGCCTAAACATAACATGCACAACAACTAGGTAGCTTTTGGGAAATGAGAAATAGAGAAGTTCTAAGTGATTTTGCATTTGGCAACCACTTTTTATATATGACATCAAAAGCATAATCAATGAAATAAATTGTTATGCAATTGGATTTTATTAAAATTAAAAACTTCTGTTCTGCCAAATATATTGTTAAGAAAATCAGCTTAAGCCAAAGAAGGGAAGAATCATTTGCAAACATTTATTTAATTAAGAACTTATATCCAAATTTACAAAGAATATTGAAAACATAACAAAGCAAAGCAAACAACCCAATTCCAAAAAAGGGAAAATCAATCTTAATACACATCTCATCAAATCAGATGGATGGCAAATAATATTATGAAAAAACATTCATAAGTAAATGCAAAGTAAAAATTAACCTTACATTACCTACTAATTAGAGTGACCAAAAAACCTAATGTGCACATGTATAAACACACACACACACACACACACACACACACACAAGAACAGTAATATGATCAATTGTGGCAAGGCTGTAGAGCAATAGGAACTCTAGTACATTACTTATAGGCATGCAAACTTGTACAGCTACTGGACAAGACAGTTTAGAACTTAGTTACGAGCTAACTGCAGTTTTACTACATCAACCAAGAATCAGGATCCTATGGTGTTCATGCAACTGATTTGAAAGTTATGTGCCAAAAAACTCCAGAAGGTAAATATTTTGTATCAGCTTTATTATTGCCATAAACTGAAGACAAAGAAGATTATTCTGTAAGTGAATATATAATTTGTAGGACATCCTCATAATAGAAAACTACACCTCAGTGAAAAAATAAGCTAATTTTAACTGCACATAGACAAAGTTGAATCATAAATGCATAACGTTAAATAAAAGTAAATGGCCTAAAAAGTTATATATTATATTTTTCCATTTAGAAAACATTCTGCAAAGAAGTAAATCTATAGTAACAGTAAATAGAACAGTGATTGCCACAGAAGCAGAGGAAAAGAACTGTTGAGCAGGAAAACAACAGCAAAGTTTTAGAGTGGTGAAATTATTCTAATTCTTTACTGTTGAATACAAAACACTAGTCAATCGTTAAAACTCATAAAGTTTGTAACACTGGATATGCTAATTAGAAAAAATAGTTTAGGAGGTTAGGAGATGTGAGGACATAATACAAATTATGAAAAATAAGCTAACTGTTTTAGAATTCTATGAAACAATTTCATAGATGAAAATGGGGAGAAAGACAATGACCTGTAACTGGAAATGATTGGAGTGTTTAGGACTAAAATAAAAAATAATTTCAAATGGCAGTGTACTCTTACTGATAAAGTTCTTCTATGATAGGGTATAGGTTACAATTTCTAAAGCAACTTTATGCAGAAATTAACAAATTTAGACAGATGAAAATTGGATATTGAGGTTCTATTTTACAGATGGAGTAGAGTTGGAAAAAAGACCATGTAGTGAATTAGAACACAGCCACAAAGAACTGTGTGGAATATTAGCTTACTACAGATATAAATGATTACTTAGAAATACTTACCAGTACTTAACACTGCATCTGATGCATGTGTCTTATTTCTCTGGCACCTGAGAGACTTTGGAATCAATGATAGCCATTATAGGTAAGCATAAACAGATTTTGTTTCTAATACCTTTATCCAATACAAGAGGCCAGTCATTTCTGGAGAAATGACTAAATTGGGGCCTTGGACAGAAGCTATAGAAGTTGAGCTGAAACATCTTATAAACATCTTAATCTTATAATGCCAGAAAGCAAGTATTCAACAAAACCAACACAAAAGCCAATACAAGGATATGTCAAAAAACCCAGGATGCCAATGAAAGAGCTCCCAAATTCCAAAGTTTCAGAAATTTGGGGTATAGGATAATAAAATGTATATAAGAAAATAATTCAAAGTTTAAAATAAATATCTGTCCATATATGAACAAATAAATAATTGAATAAATATATAAATGTGTGAGAAGAGACAAATGCAGATTTATAAATGATTTCTATGGCTAATTACCTCCTCAAGAAGGAGTATACGTCCTCATAATTTAAGTGAGCTTCACACAATGAATTTCCTCTAAAAAGTACAATGTGGAAAAAAGAAAAGCAAGAATAAATAGATAGTGGGGAAAGCTGCCAAATGCTACTTCAACCATTGAATCAGGTTCATAGCAGCAATGAGAAATCCTTCTAATAGGATGCACCTTTCATATGCTGTGATGAAACTGCCATTTCACTCCTCATTTGTCTTACAAAATTCCATAGCCACAGTCTAATCATGAGAAAAAACAGAAGACAGATTTCAGCTAAGGAGCATTCTACAAACTACCTCACTAACGCTCTAAAAAGTTATTTAGGTTTTTGAATACAAGTATATGAATCTGTTACAGAAAGAATAACCCAAAGACCCACATGGAATAAATGCAATGTGGCATCTCGAAGGGGATTCTGGAACAAAAAAGGGACAGTAGTTTTTTTGTTTGGGGGGGGGTTAAAGTAAGCAAATCAGCAGCAGTATTCACAGTAGCTGAGGAATGGAAGCAATCAAGGTGTTCATCAAATGATGAATGGATGCAGAAATGTGGTACATATATGCACAATGGAATACTGTTCCGCCATAAACAAGAATGAAATCCTCTCACGTGTGACAACATGGAACTAGAGATCCTTATATGCATGTGAAATAAGCTAGTCATAGGAAGACAAATGGTGTATGATCTCATGCGTGTGTGAAATCAAAAAGTTGATCTCACAGAAGTTGAGAATAGAGTAATGACCACAACAGCCGAGCAAGAGTAGATGTGGAGTGGTGTGGCATAGTAATCATTGGGCACTAAGTTCCAGTTTAGTTACATAGGAAGAAGAAGATCTTGTGTGTTATTACATAGTTGGGTGATTATAGGTAATAAAATGTACTGCATATTTCAAAATACAAGAATAGGTCGGGGATTTAGCTCAGTGGTTCCGCTGCCTGCCTCACAAGCGCAAGGACCAGAGTTCGATCCCTGGAACCAAAAAAAAATAAATAAAATAAAAAACAAGAAGGAAATATTTTGACTGTTTCACTATAAATGAATAATAAATACTCAAAGAATGATAAACATTTGAAAAACGATAAATGTATAAACCAGATATTTTTACTTGATTTAAACATTACACAATATATATATGAATCCCGTGATATTATATTGATGTATTGAATTTTTATCTATTATATATCAGTTAAAATACATTTTTCAATTAAAAGGGCAAGGAAATATTTTTCTTTTTCTTTTTGGCATGCAGGGAATCAAACTCAGGTGCATGCATATTTGAGACAAGCCTGCCACCACTGAGCTACATCTCCCGTCCAAGAAATCTGAATAAAGTGTGAACATTTATCCAAAATGTGTCAATGCTTGTTCATTAACTAGGAGAAATAAACTTTGATCAAGTAAGATATTAATGATGGGGAAAAATGGGTCTGGGCATATATGAAAATATCACTCTCTTAAATTTGTTAGTTTTTTTTTATATAAATTTAAGCCTATTCCACAGTAAAAAAAAAAAAATACTAACAGTAAAAAAGGAACTAATTTTCAAGGACTCCTGGCTTCAAAAGTGAACAGTGTTAGAGACCAAAGTATGTACTCACAGGAGTGAAAAAAATTATTGCTCACTTCAATAGGAGAAGATATAAGTATTTTATATGGGAAAATGGTACAGGCATTTTGGACAAAAATAGGAACATGGCTAATACATAGGTGATTGTATACTTTTAAGGAAGAAAATTATAGATGCTCAATCTGTTTTACCTATAAAGATAGACTAGACCTTTCTATGATAATAGAAATCTAAAGGAGATTCCTGCTTGCCTGGCTCATTTCTTGCTGGGAATTCATTTGGGTTGTATTTCTAAGAGGTAAACACAATAAATTTCTATCACTCGTGAGTTGAGATCTACTATGAAAATGTTAACTAAACAAAAATTTTTCCTATAGATAAGTAGCTACCAGTAAGCCTGAAGGCAGCTATGCATGTGGTCAGGTGTCTCTAAACTTTGTGAACCTCATCCACATTGACTGACTTAAGCATGCTGCTTATGGGAAAAGTCAGATAACTTGCTAATTTAAATGAAAAGCAGAAAATAAGTTCTCACTATGCACAGTAATGTCTAAACTTTGGCTCAGGTTTGCTCCGGATGTTCTGCTCTTCTTTCTTGCATTATATTAGGATTTAAGTACAAGAAACATATTTTTATATATTACTGTAAAGTATATCACTGTATAGTGATATATATATATCACTGTCAAGTAAGTGCTAATATAAACTATGATTTGATCATTCCCCACATACAAATACTATGAGAATTGATATTAATCCTGCATTTAAAACAAACCAAAATGCATGAAGAAAATAATCATCCTTTTCCAAAATATTTTAAATGAGACTTTTTAACTTGAAACAAGAAATTCAAGTATCTAAATGCATCCATTTGAACTTAACTTATTATACATAGGTGATGTGGTAACATTATAAAATCAAATTTTGTAACTTGAATTATGCTTCAGGTACTTTGATGAAGATGACGATTTTGAATTCATGTCTATTCCAATGGAGGTTACACCTGATGATGTGCATATATACATATACTCAAATGAATATAAAATGGTGTGCAGAAATAGAGACATTGAGCCCAGTTTACCATTTCTATAAACAAATCTGTGCACTAGAAAAATATAGATAGTCAATAACTGCCATGCCCTGGCTTATTTAATACAGAATGATTAATAGTTAACTATATTTAAAATACTGGAATATTGAGCTTTTCTTGGTTGTGTTCAAACTGTAATATACTGTGTACCAGACTCCTCTGTATCACTATAATTGCTAATCCAGTTTATCTGCTTGTCTTCTGCTCATGTTTATAGTCTGACTCACTTCATCACGCAGTGCTTTTGGATTTCCAATGTAATAATCTCTATCACTGCCACAACACACTTTTACCCTTTCTTGTTACGAAAGTGCACTCACATAATTTTGAAGAAATTAAACTTTCCCTTGAACTTACATGAGCAGTTCTTGCCTTGAGACTGCACTTTCCTCCTTTTTGTTTGGATAACTTTCTAAATCACTTTTTGTTTCTTTTTTCTGCCATGAATGAGATGACAATGACATTTGAAAGGATGAGAAAAATACGGATATGATTACCATCGATTATCTTCCTCCTCTTTGGCTGCTTGCTTACTGTCGGAGTGTGACTGTGTGAGCCAAGCAGCTTGTTATCCCCTGCTGGACAATTGCTGTGCTTCAAATTTGCAGTCACAGCGATCTTCGAGACACTGTTTTCTTCATCTGTTTTCTGTCCTTAATTAGGAAATGAAATGGCTAACGAATATATTCTTATGTTAAGTATTAATAATACCTGAATTATGCTTTCAATATATAAAAGATAAAGTGCAATTCAGGATAGATATGCAGGTTAATTTAATTTGGAGTAATTTGGGATCTAGAGTGCTGTCACTATTTTGTTGATACAGAACTTCGTGAATAAAATCTTTCTTTTTAAAAAGATCCTCTGTGTACTAGATAACCCATTTATCTTAGATGATAGGTTTATGCATTTTTGGTTAGAAAAAGCAACTAGATTGAAAAGCTTCAATTTAGCCCTGGTAATTCTGCTGACAGACAATAGGATATTAGAGATAGTCTTCAATAATCATAGTTCTGATTCAAATGAAAAATTTTGAATTTAAAGTGACAGTAGAAAATGGCATTGATTTCAATAACTTTAAGAAGTAATCTCCCATTGTCTGAATAAAGCCTTTGGCTGGTAGTTATTGAATGAGAATGTTTACCTGTGATTTTACACAGGCAAGGGTATCATTTCACAGCAAAATAATGATCCATGAATTGTAAGTGGAAGCATTAATGTTCAAATAGCACAACCTCAGAATATATCACTGGACTAGAAAGTTTTTTTCTACATTTTCCACTGGATGAAGCATTTCATTTTATTACAAATTGGAAAAATTTAATCATTTGGAGAAACTATTTTTAAAAAATCATTTAAACTTGAATATAATCTGAATATATTTAAGTACACATTCATTCTGCCTGAGTTGCTTCTCTGAGAGGAAATAAAGGAAGTAAAACACTACCATGAGTCATCATCAGGTTTTCTCATTTCATGACTATTTCTGACACCAATTAGTTATTATAAATTGAAAAGAATTATTGTGACATAAATTGATTAATCAATGTCCTGATGGATGAGAACACATCTTCCAGCATTCTCAGACCAGTAGCACAAAGAGAGAAGGTCTGCTCCAGATGCAACTGGGAAATCACAGCCAGCAAGTCAGATCATTAAGGCATTTCCTTTCAGGAAAATGGCCTATATAGGTAAGTTTGCTGGCATAACAGGGGATTCCTAGAAAAAAGAAAGACTTGGGGCCCAGACTACATGGGAAGCAAATTAGAAACAAGATGTGCTTTAATCTGAGGTATTATAAATTTGCTAATTATAAGAATCACCTGAGACATTAGTTTAAAAAGAGCTTTCTGGATTCCATGGAACTCACTCAATCTGTGCTCTAAGAGAGGGAATTTCTGTAAATCTATCTATAAACAACTGCTGTCCATAATTCTGTAGATGGATTAACTAAAAGGCACTATCCTAAAAGTCCTGAAATATGAATTATTCATTCATTGATTCAACAAATTCATCTTAAGAAATTAACATGTCCATCTAAATTAAACTTCATGGTATAGATGACAGTGATGTTTGTAAAGAGAAAATTCACTTGTAACATCTTAATTTTTTCAATTGAGATTAAATTTGTTGAGCAAATATATTAAAAAGATTTTGTTCAACCAACAAATCTTACTATTATCTCTAATATTTACTATAATGTTATTATAGTAAAGAAGTCAGATAATTTGTGACAGATTTATATAATGTTCTCAGCATATACAATTTGAATAATTTAAGGTCTCTGACTAATCCAGTGAGCTGAATCAAGAACCAAAATAATGTATGCATTCAAACTAATCTGAACCATAGTAAACCATAACTGATTTCTCAAATTTAAAATAAAAATATCTTTAATTTACAACTAAACTCTAATCCTAAGCAGTTATTTAATATTCTAATATGGAATCACAATACTCTACATCAAATTACATCAAATACTTAAATCCAAGTGTAATAAATACCCAAAATGTGCTCATGAAATTTTAATATATGTATGAATACCTGGAGCTTATGGATTTGATTTTATTATTATATTTAATTATGAACAATTTTTAATCACTAAGGAGATGATTGTATAAGCAAAAGTTTGATAATAACACCTCAAGAAAATTATCATTATGGTCAATCTTTCCTGGCAGAGTTGAAATCTTCCTTGGCAGAGATCGGGAACAGCATGATTGAATGTGGACAATTTGACACAGAGGCTAAGTCTGTCATGAATAACTGTAAGTGTAATTTCTGAAATTTCATTTTATTTTTCCTTTCAATCTTGTTACCTTGAACATTTCCACAAGTTTAAGGGGGGATTTTAGAGCTGAGCTGCATACCTCTATGAAGGCTTTAAGCACCACACTGTTCCTTCTAATTTAGTGTGATATGAAGCCCTATTTCATGATGACAGTTCAATTACCTTTGAACCTTTGGCTAATTAGGATGAATACTGAAGAAAATAATTAACAAATGTGACACAATTTACATGCAGAACACACAGCATCCTAAAATACTAGACACATTCTTTTAAGGGCACTTTAAATTTTTCTAAAATACTCCTACCTTGTATAGTCAATCGAATCTTATGCAAATTAAAAATATTTAAATCATTGAAAGCATACTGTGACCATGGTGAATTTAAAGCAGAAACACATAAAAAAAGTTAGCAAGAACTACCACACAAATGAAAATTATATAACACAATTATAGATAACATGGATATGAAAGTAAATCTCAAAGAAAATTAGATGTTTTATTCTAAATGTTAATATCTTGTACCATATCAGCATTCATTGATATTAGCCAAAAGAGAACATGAATATATATATTTGAAAATAGTGCATTGTGTAGTGCTTACTGGAAGAAAATAAAGTCAAATCAGTGATCTGTGAGTTGCCCCAAAGAACTCCAAAAAGAAAATTTGTTAAGAGCAAGTTAATAAAAAATAAAGAATGAATTAAAATGTTATATATGTGTGTACCAATCCCCTACTACTAAAGAGCTTTGCAGTAGGACTAGTCTCCTACTCGGTGTGCGACGCAAGGCTGAAGGAAAAACCTAAAAGATAGAACTGAGAGAGAGAGAATGTGGGGAGGCACGATGGCCAATGCTACTTTAACAAAAGCCACTGGCCTGTTCAAGCCACTGATTGTTATTAGTAATCAATTGGAGTAAAGGCGAGCTATGTGCGAGAGCTGGGCTACGTGCAAGGATGCACAATTGTACAGTTTCTATGGAAACTAATGGAGGCAAGGGTTGTAGAGGAAAAAAAAACAAAGCATTCTCAAATTGGGAACAGAATAGACAAAACATATAGTTGTCCTTCTAGTTAAGAAGGTTTTATTTGTGGGAGCAGAATTTGGGTAGGAGTTACTCTGACCTTGGCACATTGGCTTTGGCCGGACTCCCTTCTTAAAACAAGCCAATTGCGGGGTTAGCTCTTTACAGCCTGTGCTGCTTACAGCCTGCCTGGGCCTAATCCATATTGCAGTCTCTCGCACCCTCCAATGTAGTTATTATCTATTATAAACATATACTCATAAAACACAAAAAAAACCCTAAAATTAGGACATATAAAACTCAGGTATTTATACAATAGAATCATTTTAAAAAGAAATAAAAATTAGACTAAACAATATCAGGTATAAATAATGGACACCAGAAAAAAGTATGGCAGGCATTGAAAAGACTAGATATTTCTGAATAGTTTTATGAAAGTAATTTGGAAGTTGAAATCAAATTTAAAAAGTAACTTACCAAAATTTACTATAGCAATTGTAATATAAGGTATAGATTTTAAATGAGACTAATTATGCCTTTCGTGGAAAAATTATTTACAGTGGTAAGAAAAACCAACTTTTTCACATAGAAATATTCAGTTTTGGATTGCCAAGTTCCCTACCACATTCCTCTAAAGTCCTAGATTTTAGGTTGCTGCAAATGGAAGAATTTTCTTCTTACTTATTGCTCATTAAATAATAATAACATATCATATTTCTTTTCTTTCTTTATCAATTCAGCTGTCAATGGACACTACATTGTTTGTATATCTTGATTATTGTGAATAATGCTGTAGTTAGCATAAGGGTGCAGATACCACTTTGAGATATTTATTACCTTTCCTTTAGATCTTTACCCAGAAGTTAGGTTGCTGGAATCATCTGGTAATGCACTTGATTGCAGTAGACGTTATACAACGTACATATATATAAAATTATCACATTGTACACCTCAAAATTTTAAATTTTTGTCAATTAAAATTTTTGAAACTCACATGATTGTCAGAGCTTGTATACCAAAAGCAAACCTCAAAAATAACAAGTTCTGTAAGGTAAGGAGTAATTTGTTTACCTTTAATTTTATATCACTAAGAGAGAGGCATGGTGCTTAGGGGTCCTTCTGGACTTTTCATGCTGCATGTATGACATTTGGAAGTTCAAAAGACATTGACCCAGGTTTGTAGCACAGAGCATACTTCTTGGTCCATTGAATCCAAAACACCAGTGGAGCTGGAGACATGCCTGTTTGACAAGTCCCCTTATTATAATGGAGACGAAACATTTTCATTGGCGAAATTTATTTTACATTTAGGGGGAGGTGAAAGCAGATAACTGCTGGTAAGCTATTGATACATACGCTTTAGTATTTAGTCCACTTCTGACTATAAAACACCAAATGACTATGTATTTGATACTTTTATAATGACCTACACTTTAAGGTCAGGTGATTATAGTTTCAAACAGTTGTTTCTGAAAGTAATACATTTAGATCTGGGCTAGAGAAAATTAAATTCCATAAGCATTTGTACCAAATAGAGAACCACTATGTCAGTAACAGCATTGCCTCCTCCTCATCTTATATTGCGTATAAAGCAGGGGAAAGGTTGTATTACAACTGTCTTGTAAGCAAGAAAACAACTTAGTCCTTGTTCACAATGAACTAGAGAAGTGTTCCAGTTCAACTTTTCCCATTACAACCTCACTTAGGGAAAATCCTGTAAAAAAGTGGTAGAAATGATTCCCAAAGGTATATCTATGTCCAGTATATGAAGATTCCCCCAAACAAACTTTCTGTTTTGTTCTCCAAATTATCATTGCCAAATGCTCCACCACAATCCCCTGCTTTTCTACATCTTAATAACTGTTTGGGGCAAATATCTTGGAGACAACCTGGTATCCCTCATTTCTTCACATCCTGCATCTATGACAGTAACAAATTGTATTTGGTTTGCTTTTAAATCTAGTCATTTCTTCACTCATGGTTTTCCTCAATCACCTTTCACCTGGACTGTACCAATTTTCTCCTCACTGCTTTTTCCTCATCCATTCTCAATTCTTTTCCTATGCATTAATCTCTGCATGAAAGCCAGAGTGATATTAAAAAATACATACAATAGTCTTGAAATGTCACGCAAAAATCTTTCAGTGGCACAGAGCCCTACATTTATTGTTTCCTGGAACACTGTGGTTTTTTTTTTTTTTTCCATTCAGTTTATTGGTACAATTGAGGTATACAGTACACTTACATTTACATTCATCATTAGGATCTTGGACCTTTATATGAGTATCTTGGTTCTTATTTTCTCCCCATTCCCTTGCCCTCTCTTCACCCCCTCCACCCTTCCCTATTTATAAAGGCTTTGTTTCCATTTTTTCCTTTTCTCATATTTTTTCTTTTCCCTTCTTTCCTTTCCCCTTCCCCTCCCACTTCCCCTATTCCTTTAAACACTTGCTGCCTATTTCACAACACTCTTTCTTAATTGCATTCTCTGTTTCAATATTTCTGCCCTCCCTTTGGTTTTCAAATATTTCAAGATTGCTCCCAAATTACTTGCCTTTGACATTCTTCCACTCAACATCACCTTAACTCTCTCAATTCTTTCTGGCTTCTCTCTAATAAATATTTGTCTGATAGGTTTTCTTTGACCACCTATGAAAAATATCTGCTTCTTAACCTCATACACTTAAGGATGAGTATGTGATATTTAATTTTGTTTCACATAGCTTATTGCTACAGGTATGTACATAGTTGTGTATATTTACTGTTTACTCTTCATTTCTTTATTATGTCATTTTTAGTAAAGTTTTAGCTTTCCACAGTATATATTTCTCTCATTTTTCTCTGGAATATCTTCAGTATCTCCAAAGCTGTTCAAATAATAACTACCACTAAATGCACTTTGAAAAATTCTCTTTACAATGAGGAGTGTTCATGGTAAGGCTTATCATAAATTCTGATCCTAATATTGCTTACAGGAATCAAGACTGATCATGATGTTTCAAAATGAAATTTTTGAAGAAGATAGTTGGTAGGATCGAGGACTGAAAAAGATATTACATAGTGGTTTGTAAAATAATTAAAATTTAAATTTATAAAATTGTATTATACACTATAAAACCACAAATTTCTATGTTTTAAAAAATACTTAGTATGATAAAAATTAAAGTTCTAAACAATTATGCATGCATTTATTTTGTACCTACTCCAAATTCTTATTTGCTAGTTTCTTCTATACAGCTTTTAAATCCTTAGGATAAATTCCTTGACAATTTATTCATTTGTGAATTCAGAGGTATTACATGATGTCTGGTATATTTAGCTATTAAAATATTTAACAATTGAATGAATAAGTTCACAGTCATCAATTATAATTATACATTTTGATGGATTCAATGTGGCTATTTGTATTTATGTATCTTTCTCTAATGTCTGTCATTGCCTTGATTATAACTTAGAGAAACAAGAGATCAAGGTTAACACTTTTTTTCTCAGCTAAGTCAAAGTGAATTATCTGTTAGCCCTTCAGATAAATTCAATGTTATTTTTAGTTTAAATATGAATTAATTGCTTTGTAATTATTTTGAAATGCATTATCTATGAAGTTTAACATATTTAACAAAAAACTGCCTTGCTTCTTTTATACTTGAAACAACATTAATTTCCTCTTGACCATCTCTATAGTGTTGGTACCTACCCTTTTTGCTGGTGAATGCAATGTGTTGTCACTATTCTTTGTTAATATTTTTATGATTGGTTGTTCAGAAATTTTTGACTCAAGGATATACAGAACATTTTATTTTCTTTTTATATCATCTGTTAATTGAAAACCTGCTTCTGAAAAATGCAAATAAACTATCTACATACTCTATGAATCTCTCTCATACTCGATCTGGATACTCTAGCTATCTATCTCATACTCTGATGTAAGGACTGTCTTAGAAATACTGATAATTATATAACTTCCTAGTTAATCATCACACACTGTCCTGAGAGAGCATTTTTGGAAAGCTCTAAAAATCTCTGTGAAACAATTTCTTTTCCAATTACAGGGTTTTCCTCCTCCAGGGTCACTGTTAGTCATCACAAAAGGCATTCTCCTTGTTTCAGATTTGTGTTACATCTTGAATCCAGTTCCAGATGACTCTTCCACTTTTAAACTTCTGACCTGTTATGATTGCTCAAACTAACTTTTTCAAGTATAAAGGTTCGATATGTTTGTGGAATTTAGATTTTGAAAATACAGAGATCATTTTCAAACTTCCACACTGCCATTTAATTTCACTTAATTAGTTTTTAATTCTAAGGCTTACCTGTTTTCTTGGGAAGAGATAAATAGAGAAACTCCCAAATCCAAACTTAGATCATCATATTTATTTATAGTGGAGGTATAAAAAGTGGATGATAAATTTTTAAAAACTCATAAAAACCACATACAGGTTTATTTTCTTGTGTTAAGGTAAAAAGTACATTTATGCCAAAAGTCAAATATATAGTGGTACCTCAGTTCATGATTTGTTCTAAGATTTTGAAAATGATGGCCACATTTGTGTTGTGTTTGTGTAGGAAAGATGGCAGCAGCAGTCGTGTTTGTCACCCACTGCAGTTTGCAAACAAAAACAAAAGTTTCTATTTGGGAGCCAAATTGTTTGCAACCAGAAGCATTTATGAAACAAAGTACGCCTATATTTCAAATTCTTCCTACATCTATAATTCTACAATAATCATATTAAATTGTAGAATTTTGTCATCTTTAAATGTTCATATATAATTTGAAAACTCAAATTTGTTAACACAATAGGTAAATGGAACCAACACATATTCATACCTTACTTCAAATCTGTATTTGAAGCAGTCATAATTCAATGTACTATATATATATAAAATATACAAATGATGCATAAATACAACCTTTCTTTTTTTTTTTTCTTTTGCACCAGGGATCAAACTCAGGATGTTGCACTTGCGAGGCAGGAGCCAGAACCACTGAGTTAAATCCCTGTCCCCAATACAACCCTTCTTAAAGTTGCATGAGGAAAGTATTTTCAAAAGTTTAAAAATGTTAAGGAAACAAGAGAATTCAAGTGCTTCTGAAAATTCTCTACATAAAACAGTATTTGGTTAAGCAGAATTATTCTTCATTGCTATGTAGCCAGATACTGAGACTAACACATTTCAATGCCTGATATCTACGTGACTTCTTCCACTTTTATTTCAGAAATTCATATATAACTTGTGTATAAGTCACTTTCCCATCACTGCGATAAAATACCTGACACCCACAACTCAAGTGAGAACAGGTTTATTTTGACTCATGGTGCTCAGAGTATTTAGTCGACCAGCTGGTTGCCTCCAAGGAAAACAAGGCATGGTGGAGGGGCATGGAAGAGGAAAGTTCCTCTACCCATGGCAGCCAGGAAGTAGAGGGAGAAGAGAGGAGCTGGGGACAAACACACGCCCTTCCAGGTTATGCTCCCAGTACAGAACCTTCAGCCAGGTCCCTACTTGTAAGAGCACTTTCAGCCAGGAACTCACAGTAGGTGAATCTATTGACGAGGCTAGTGCCCCCATGAGGCAGTCACCTCCACAAAGCCACGTCTCTGAATACAGGAACATTTGGGGATCTAAACCATAACAACTACCAAGACTATCAGTGTGAGTTTTTCACCTTTCCAAATTCGGATTTTGTAACACACTTTCAACCACATCATAATAGGGATGCAATAAACTAGAAGGCACACATGATGTTTAAGATATGAAATGATAATTTTTAAAAATAGCTTTATTAGGATATAATGACCTAAAACTACACATATTTAATGTGTACAGCTTTATAAGTTTGATATATGTGTATTTGAAACCATACACATTATCAAAATAATGAACTTAACCATTATCCATAAACTTTCCTTTAACCTCTATATGAATTTGCCTCACCCAAACTATTCTCCTAATCACTGATCCACTTCTCATTGCTCATTAATTTGCATAACTTACAATCTTACATGGAAATATCCAGTTTATCTTCTTTGTATGTTTTTTTCACTTGGTTTCAGTATGCTAATTATCCCTGTTATAAAAAAAAATCAGTAATTCAGTCCTTTAAATTAATTAACTGAGTTTCTGTATATATTTGATTTCTCCCTCACACATGAATATTTTCCCAAATGACCTGACAGAAATACTGTGACTGACAATGTGTAGCCTGGAAAGAACAGTCATTCATGGATTAATAGCAGTGATTGTAGCAGAGAGAGCTTCAGTCAGTACTTTGCCTCCTCTCCAAAGAAGATGTCATCTGGCAGAGATCAGAGAGCAGAGGTAAGGGGTGATTGGCTATGGCATGTGTATCTGGGGCAGGCATGGAATTCCATCAAAGCCCATGAGATTCAGTGTACTCATGCTTGGAGGATATGTATCACACAAGAAGCTTTATGGCCAATGCAAATATCACTCAATATGTGTGGCTCACACTTCTGGTACACAGAGAAGTTTTCACAAGAATGATATCATAAAAATTTGAAAAGTCCAATTAAGATTTTCTTTGAGTGAAAGACTGTATTCTGCAAGAGAGGACCAATCACACCTTTATGTACTCACTAATATCTGGGTTGTAATTGTGATGTTATGACTCTACTCCAGATATTTTCATGTATATTATCTGTTATTTTTAAAGCACTTAATAATGTAAAAATCCCACTTACTGAACTTGAAGCCTCTATAATTTCTTCAAAAGTCTCAGATATATTCATTCATTCATAATTTTATTCCTTATTTATTGATTTTAATTCCATAGGCTATAGAAATAAATTAAGGAAATACAGTGATAAGTAAATTGTACATTCTCTCTCAACCTTAATTTCTCAAGTGAAATTTAGGATAATATCATCAATGTGAAAAGGATGCTATAAGTGTGCTTACTTCATCTTCTAGAATGGTCATGTGGGGGAAAAAAGTGGGTCATCTTTCTAGCAAAAAAGTTATTTCACCGGTAAAAATTATTTTTACAAAGTAAGTCTGTGGAAATCATAAAGATATATGGAAAACAGAGAAATGCTTATTCATTAATGTTTACTAAACTTCATTCTGTATGGCTACAGTCTAGCATTTGAATCATTGCTAGCTCCCACATAACCCCCTTTCACACTGTTGTGACAAAAATTTTACTTTTGACTTCCCACTCTTGGTAGGAGTTATGGAGACAGAGTACTTCCTTCTTACCAGATATTAGCATAGGGCTATGTTTGTTCCCCATCACGGGCAAGCCAACTATTCCTCTGTGGTAGAACTGCTATTGTGAGAGGACAAAACCGAGAAGACTAGGACTCTCTTCTTCAAGACAATGCCAACAAACAAAACTTGAGAAAACCTAGTGATTGAGGACTTTCCTTACAAATAATACTAAAGAAAGTTGTTTAAGCCAACATAACTGACACCAAGCATTTAAATTTCACAAATTAAGTAAAAATGAATTAGCTCCAATAAAAAATTTTATAGATACTGATGAAAGACAGTATAACTAAAAATTCATTTATCTTTTCTTCAATGACTTAAAATATTCAGTATATACATCAATGCTTTGCTGGTCATATTGTGTAAGGAAATATAATTTATTTAAACCTAAGGACTCAAAGAAATATGTAGGAAAGAAACTATACTAGAAAAAAAGTCCATAAAGAAAATGATATCAAATGATGTTATGTTTTACATGTAAAATGACCCCCAAAAGGCTCATGTGTTAAGAGGTGGAAATTTTGGAAGGCAATTGGATCAAGGAGGCACTATACTTATTAGTTGATTAATCCACTAACATATTTATAGCTGAATGTGCTGTTAGGAGGTGAGGCCGCCTGGTTGGAAGAAGCAAGTCACTGGAAGTATGACCAGAAAGAATATATTCTTGTCCCGGGTTTTTCATTTCTCTTTCTGTTTCCTGGCAACCATAGGATGAGCAGATTTTCTCCACCATGTCCTTCCACCATGCTCCTTTTGCTTTGGAACCAACCAACCATGGACTGAACCACTAAAACTGTAATCCAAAACTAAACCTCACATCCTTTAAGTTTCAGGTGTCAGATAGTTGGCCTTAGAGACAGAAAAGTGACTATTACAGCAAATTGCTACCAGAGAAGTGGGGTAGGTTCTACAATTGTACCTGACAATATAATTTAACACCCTTTGGTATTGGTTTGTGGATAGAATTTGGAAAGTTTTGGAGATGTTGACTAGAGAAAATCACCTAAGCACAGCTTGATGGGCAACTCTGGTGGAAACTCAGAAGATCAGAATGTTGATAGGAATGTGGACAGTATAGAACAGTCTCATGCAGTCTCCATTGTGAATGACAACTCTACCCAAAACTAGACCAGTGTCCATGATGTTACATTCTGGCAAATAATTTGTTTAAATCTTGTCCATGTCCTAAGGCTTTTTGTGAGCCTGAAGAGTGATGGTTTAACTAATCTGGTGGAGAAAATTTCAAGGCAGCCAATTTATTGGTAATGTTGGTTGTGTTTACCCCGATTTACAATGAGAATCAGGAACAAAAAATCAGAGTCTCATTATATGAAAATTGTACCCTTATCCAGAAAGGAAACACCTCTGAAATTGAGCCAAAGACAATCTGGTTGCTAAAAGAATTAGTCTTAAAAAAGAATCCAAGTATTTTGCATCAGGACAACAGAAAGGATGCCTTGATGGAATATCAGAAACCAACCAAATCCTACCCATCACAGGCTTATGATAAACTTGTTTGAAAGACTACTCTGAGAAGAAAGTCCCAGGACAGGTTGTTTATTCAAGGCCACCATTGGCCATGTTCCAAGGGAGATAGGGGAAAGGAGGTTTAATTGTGAGAAGTACTATATAAGTACAATTATCTATACAATAATATTTAGAGATCAACTCATATATTTCCAGTAACAAAATAACAAAAAGTTTAACTTTAACTTATCAAAGAAAATATTGATAGGTTAGGTAATTTCCCATGGGGTAATAACAATCATGCATTAAAGTGTATACTTTGTTGTATAACCATTTGTTGGAAAGTATTTAAATTTCCATGATTAATTATTTTAAATAGCATGCATCAGAAAGTATACTATCATAATCATAGTATGAAAAATTTTAAAATAGTCTATATTGTCTTTGAGCTTTGATTTTCTTTATATTATTCATTAGCAATTATAATGTATTCCTTTACTATTTTTTCCTATTACAGTACTGCTGTTAAAATAGAGTAGGTATATTAAAGATACTCTTTCTATATATTACATACTCAAAGTATTGATTTAATGAAGTTTCCTGGGAATGCTACAAGACTCTAACAATGGTTAAATATTTCTGTAGTATTTACCTTACAAATACCAGTATGATCTTAAGAAAGTCACCATTGTCGCTGGCGGAGATGAATGGAGAGTCCCTGCAATCCTGGGCCTGACTCCTGGTGATGCGGAAGGTTGTGGAAGAATCAGATAGAGATCGAAAGCGTGGAAGCAAATTTTGTACTTTTATTCAGCAAGCATGCAAGATTACAGCTACCTTCTTTCAGAGAGACAGGCAGGGGTGCTTGGAAAGGTATTGACTTTATAGTAGTTGGGGCCTATCCTGTCTCTGGGCTGAGGGCACCCTTACTTGATTGGTTATTTGGTTGACTGGCTTGTTACTAGGGACAACAGGGAAGGGTCCTTGGTTTTTTTTCCACACCTTAGGATCAAGTTTCCTTTTTTTTCTTTTGACTTTTGCAAACCAAGCTTTGCAGGGTACAGCATGAAGAGGGGTGCAACCTCAGTCTGTCAGCTTTTCACAGGTGGTTAAGCCTGTTCTGCCACCCATCTAACTTCCTTAGGGGGGTGGGTCCCTAACCTCTCCCTACCTATGGGTCTCTATCCCTACACAGTCAAACTGTTTAATAGTTTATTTTTTATTATCGCTGCTAGAAAATGAAAAGTTAATTCAGGGTTACTTACAAATTCATTTCTCTGACAATACCAACAACTGCCTAAGTGTTATGGTTATTCATATGGATGTCCTATTGTTTTAATTAGCAAAGACATCACATCTGATAAATCATAATGTTCAGCAATCTCTGATAATGTATTTCTTAATTTAATTTTACTTTATTTTCTTTAAATCCCATGGTTTCACTGTACTAACACCAGGGGAACTCAGTTGTCAGAGACTGCATGAAATGAGAGACAAAGACACATTTCATTACTCACTGGAATTTTATATCAAATTATAAGCAAATTGAACACATTGAGGATTTAGTTTAAATGTAGAGTTCGATTTTTGTTCACACATGAATATATGAAGGTCAATATGAAAAGCATCTAAATTCAGAACCATTCCCACCTATGCGTTATTGGTGTATGCCAAAAATGAATCAGCCCTTTTAATAGACCACTTGCAGATGGGCAATTGCAAAAAAAAAAAAAAAAAAAAACAAAAAAAAAAACAAATGAAAGAAGAAAACAAAGAAAGAAAGAAAAAGAAAAGAAAAGAAAAAAAAGGGAAAAGAATGGCCAGTTTTTGGGGAAGCTGTTTAGCTGCCAATAAATATACCCATACAAAAAGAAAGGAAATTATCTTCAAATAAACATATTCATTACTAATGTTTTATGATAGAAATTTTTAAAGTATGTGGTATTTCTATACTGCAAAGTGACCTCTTTTGGACTTACATCCTATTTTGATTGTTAATGTGTTAATGTATCTGGACTGAAGGTCAGGCCTTCACATATTTACTTTGAACATAGCTTTTAGTTCAAATCTTATGTCCAAATTTTTTCAAACGTTGAGTAATGTTTAAAATATGTTTTCTGTTCGTGTTTTGTTCTTATTGCTACTTCTCTCTTTCTTCTTGTCCTGGCCATATTTACAACAACATTTTCCTAATTAGGAATAAAGACAGTAGATTTTCTAAGGGTTTGCTTCATTATAAAAGGATGCATAAATTCTGGGTCAGTACTTCAGTTTGAATACAAAGACAGATAAAACTGGAAGTATGAAACAGCTGTAATGTTGCACAAGGTTTCAATGTCTGAGTAAGGTTTTCATTTTAGTGCTGTAAAATACATGGTGCATAAATGCAAACCAGAGAAGAAAATCATTTCCTCAGGATTTTTGCAATGAATCATTATTTAGCTTAGCTACTAACAGTTAAGAATAACAAGAGAACAAAACATAAAATAATCATGGAAAAATTTGCTAACCTGTTGCTTTCCTCTGTGCTCTTGTCTTTCAATATAATTTCTATACATTTGATTGCCCCCCAAAATTTTTAGAGTTCCCACTATGGTATATTGGAATTTGTTTCATTTGATAGAAATATTGTCAGATAGCACTGTCAATTGGAAAATAAGATTTAATTTCCCTTTGTGAATAATTACCTGTTAGCATCTTTGGTCTCTTTATAAATACAGTTAGCTTTTCTAATTAAATATGAATTCTCTGGTGTTGAAGATAATTCCACAAGCTTTGTCATCAAATATTACACTTTTTTATGACAAAGTTAAGTGAAATAAAGTATTTGCTATACTTTATTAAGAGATTTTACATGAAAATGGAAAACAAAGAGGAAAAAAATATAGTTTCAAATGGTAAGCTTTCTATGTTTAAGAAAGCATTTCACTTCTATATTTCAATTTTCAATATGGGTGGAGACATGGAAATTACAATTAATACATGAAAATTTGAATATGAACACCACTTGACTGCTTAGTTCCCAGGTCATCCTGAGCATCATTTACATCAAAATGATTCAAGTCCAATGTGGCTCATTCCCCATCTTTCTGGGCTAGAACTCAGACATTTATCTTCAGGATGAGAAAGTGACTGTTTATGAAGTGAGAAATCCACCCATACTGTTTAAATTAGCAACGTATTATATTTTAAAAGTAATTGAACATTTGACTGAAATTATACATTCAATTTGTGGGGAGGCATGATCTTTTAAATAGAAAATTAATGATTTCTTATTTCTGAATTAAATATGTAATCACTTTTAATAGTAGTGGTTCACTTTGGATATTATTGATTCCTTCATGAACTGGAAGAAATATATACAATACGGCTGATATATTTAATATTGGAAAAGCTATAAATAAAGAAACAGCTCTAAAATAATTGCTCATTGAAAAACTGAATCTTATAATGTAGAAGTATATATTTTGGAAACTAAGAAAAACAACATCTAAAAAATAATCCAAGGAGGGCAATGATTACTGCAACAAACCCAGGTAGTTTGTTGTTGGTTTTTTTTTGGTCCTGGGGATCGAACTCAGGACCTTGTGCTTTCTAGGCAAACAGCAGCACCACTGAGCTAAATCCCCAGCCCCTGTTCTCTCTTTTTCATATGAACTGCCAAAACAAGCACTGCTCCCTCTTTTTAAAATAATTATAAATCTTATAACAACTTTTGCCAAGGGACTACAAATTTGTCAGCAAAATATAAATATAGTTGTAAAGAAAGGATATTTTAGGCCTGGGGATTTAGCTCAGTGTTGCTGCTGCCTGCCTTGCAACCACAAGGTACTGAGATCAATCCCAGGTAACAACAACAACAACAAAAAAACCAGGAAAAGAAAGAAAAGAAGTATATTTTAAAGAGAATAATCCATCTTGAAGAATGTCTAGCTTTACTTGAAGCATATCTTTTGGTTTTCATATGGAAGGAAAAAAATAAGAACACTATATCTTTAGAATAAGAAAATGGAAGGTATCTGAATCAAAAAAAAAGTGTATATAAAATAAATTCACATATGTTCATTTTTCCTTAACTTCATAAAATATTTGATTTAGTATCAATTGTTCACTTATATTAGTATATTATTTGTTAGCTTTATAATGGCACCAAATCTTAGATTGTGTATCAAAACAAGTCTCTTCTCAATATAAAAAATAAATTCTCAGCATCAATATGATCTAATTAGGAAGGAAATCAAGACTTTTGCATGAGTTAAATATTCTAAGTAGAGGGCCTGGGATGTAGCTCAGTGGTGCCGTGCCTACCTGGCAAGCACAAGGTCCTGAGTTTGATCCCTGGTATGGAAAAAACAAAAAAAAAAGTTCTAAGTATATGTCAATTTTTATGGGCATGCAAATCTAAATATATGAAAACAAGGAAAATGTATTTCTTTTTGCAATATGAAATTGTTATGACATACATACAATATATTCTATTAATGTTCACTTAGGAAATATAAATGCATTTCACATTCATGGTAAAACATCATAATTACTAAATTAAATCTTCTTTGCTAGAATATATTCCAAAGTCAAATATAAATAGCTTTAGGGATTCAGATATGACTCCTTTCCATTCTGGCAGATAATTGAGCTGATCCCATAAAAGTGTGTGTGTTAAATGAATTCTAGATAAATTATATCTGATGAAATTTTTTATTTATTCTAAACAGAAGTATAAACTGACAAATAATGCAAGTTGATTTTTTGTATAAAATTAGTGTCCTGGCATATATGGCATAACACATGTCTGTGATAAGACAAAATATATGTGATTTTATATTTATTGTATTACAAATGCAAATAGGGAAGATTGAAATTTATATCAGCTTTCTAACAAGTAGATTATCTGATATAATTATATAGCATATTTATGAACAGGGAGAAATTAGCTTCTTATAATAGTGAACCAATAACTCAAATTCCCATGAAATATTTATTTCTCATGGTAAAAAGGGCATGGTAGAGTAAAAAAAATAAATATCTCTTTGTCTTACTTCAGTCCCACAAATAAAGACAAAGAACATAAAGTTCAGTGGTGATGCTTAATGAAGTCAAAGCCCTTTCAAAACTAATTGGCAGGATGTAGTGTAGTCATTTAAATAATGTAACTCTCTTAATCTAGTTTTCTTAGTCATTTACTGACAATGTTCATATCCTCTGAAGGCCAGTTACAGGAATGAGGCACTGAGTAGCTATAAATTTTAGTTTGTTTTTAAAACTGTGTCATGATGTGTTCCTACATCCTTTATAAATAGTATGAAGATTCAGAGAAAGTTAGTGTTAAAACTGTTATTTTCAATTGTTTTTCCACATAGATAGAATAAAAATATAAACTTGCCCTCTGCCCCTAAAAATGACCTTTAAATTTAAAATTACACAAAGTACCACAAATTATGAAATGTCTGAGTATATCAAATGGTAGTTCTGAATTAGAACTTAGAAGAATTTGTGATATTGGATGGGTTTGTAATATGTTTGCAAAATTATTGAATGGTAGAAGATTGTGAGCAGTATGATTACTAGAATAATGTACACTACATTGTTCAAATTAACTTAAGCAGACAATAGAACAGGCTTGGGGTTCAAGGACATAGATAAAATTCAAGTTAAATTGAATTTCTAAAGACCAATGAAGGGGACAAGTGGATTAAGAAGTACAGAGCAAGCATTCTAGAAGTTTCAGCAAAGGAGCAGCAAGTTCAACAAAACAGGTTTTAGGCAAACGTGTGTTTCCAGGTAAATGAGTTTTTTACTGGGTACTGATGAAGTGCTGTAAATTGAGTTGCATCTAAGGTAAAAAGAGTTATGAGGTTCCACCTCTCCCAGCCCAGAGGAAGGGGCTTCTGGACCACCTTGCCACCAGTCCCAGACAGGAGGAAAGGGCTTCTGGGGCACCTTTCCACCACTCCCAGGCCAGCAGAAGTGAGCCATGCGGGCGCCAAATGTAACCTCACCATCAAAATGAGAAGACACATAAACAAGTCTCAAAACCAGACTTCTAGATCACCTGCAGCAACCAGAAAGGGAAATGAGATGGAAAACTCTGATACTCAACCACCTGGACTCCATGACCTGGCAACAAAATAGGATCTGGAAAAAATGAAATCAGAAACAATTTCTCAGGTAACAGCAGAGATTGTGACCATAGTGCAAGACATGATTAATAAATCTAGAGAAGACCCAGATTAAAAAAATAGAGGAGCTGAGGAACATGATGGAATCCCAACATAGGAAACAAATGGAATCCATAAAACAGATGCAAACAGATTTCCAGGAGATTAAAAACTCCACTGAAAGTCTACACAGCAGAATGAGCCAATGTGAGGACAGAATTTCAGATAAAGAAGATAAGATTGCAATTAGTGAATAGGAAAAGAAAAATTTCTTGAAAATTGTAAAGGACCATGAGAAATCAATCCAGCAGTTGCTAGATAATGGAAAGATGAATAACATAAGACTTATCAGAGTCAATGAAGGAACAGGAGAGAGTGCAGAAGACATAAAAACAATAACAACAACAACTGTTCACAGAAGTGATGGCTGAAAACTTCCCAACCATAGGAAAAGAACTTGACAATCAGATGAGTGAGGCATATAGGACTCCAACTAGCTTTGATCAAAAAAATCTACACATAGACATGCAACTGTTAAGATTCCAGAAACCCAACAGAAGAACAAAGTTCTACAAGCAGTTAGAGAAAAGAAACAAATCACATACAAAGGAAAGTCCATCAGAATCACAGGAGATTTCTCAACACAAACCCTGAAGGCAAGAAGAGCTTGGAGTGATGTATTCAAAGCCCTAAAGGAAAACAGCCTCCAACCTAGGTTGATTTACCCTGAAAAACTATCTTTCAAAATTGATGGAGAAATAAGATACTTTCATGATAAAGAGCACCTTAGGAACTTCATGAGTACCAAACCAGCACTCCAAAAAATTTTAGATAATATCCTAGGTACAGACATTGAAGATCACAACCCCAGGAAGCCCAGCTGAATGAATCCATTGGGCAGAAACCTGGGAAGGTTTAAGTCATTCGAAACTCATTTGTTTCTATAGAAGAACACTATGAATTCCAGCAAGAAAAAAAAATCATTACTAGATAATAAAATAATGGACTGAAAAGTAAACTCATTTGATTACATAAATAATTTGTTGTGAATTATTTTATTTAGTAAAGAAAACAAAATTGGAATGTAGATTTTTTAAATTAATTTTATTTGTACATTTTAGGTATACAATATAATGACATTCATCATTGGAAATTTGCACCTTTACATAATCTCTCTTGGTTCTTATTTTTCCCCATTCCCAGCCCTCCCTTCAACCTCTCCATCCCTCCCTATTTACAAAGGTTTTGTTTCCAGTTTTCCATTTTCTCATATTGATTACATTCCCTTCTTTCCTTTCCCCTACCCCTCCCACTTCCCCTTCCCCTTTGCCCCTTTTTTTTTCCATTTCACATTATCTATTATTTCTTTTAGTCCTTATTTACACTTTCAGTTTCTCATACCAGAGAAACTAATCAGTATTTATACATGTATGTCCTATTTATTTCACTTACGAATATGGCCTCAATGTGTATCCAATTAGCTATAAATGTCTCTAATTTCTCATTTTTTATGGCTAAGCAGTACTCCATTTTATAACAAAAGACATATTGCCTTTATCCAGTTTCCAGTTGATAGGCATTTGGGGTGCTTCCAAACTTTAGCTATTACAAACTGTGCCTCTATAAACATGGGTGCACATATATTGCTGTGGTATACACTCCCACCAGCAGTGGAGTAGAGTTCCTCTTTCCCCACAGCCCTGCCAGCATTTGTTATTGGTTGATTTCATGATAGCAGCCATTCTTTCTGGGGTGAGGTGGAATCTCAGCCTTGTTTTCATTTGCATCTATCAAATGACCAGTGATGTTGAACATTTTTTCATGTTTATTTGCCATTTGTACTTCTTTGTTTGAGAAATGTCTGTTCATTGCAGATGTCCATTTTGAGATTGGATCTTTAAATTTAGGAGGTCTGATTTTTTAAGTTCTTTATATATTCTAGATAGTAGACCTTTGAGGAACAGCTGGTAAAAATTTTTTTCGACATTGTGGATTATCTCTTTACACTGTTGGTGGTTGCTTTTGCTGTGCAGAAGATTTTTTGATAAGAAGAGATCCAACTTGTTGATTCTTTGTGCTAGTTAACATGCAATTGAAGTTTTATTCATGAAATCTTTTCCTATGCCAATGTCTTCAAGAGTTTTACCTAACCTCTTTTCCAGCCAGTTTAGTGTTTCATTTTTAATATTTAGATTTTTAATCCATTTTAATTTTAGTTTAGTGCATGGTGAGAGATTTGTGTCTAGTTTTAATCTTTGGCAAGCTGAAACCCAGTTTTTCCAGCACCACTTATTAAAGAGGCTATCTTTCCTCCAGTGAGGGTGTTTGGTTCCTTTGTGAAAGACGAGGTGGCTGAGTGTGTCTGGAGTTGTTTCTGCGTCTCCTAATCTGTTCCACTGATCCTCGGGTCTGTTTCTTAGCCAGTGCCTTGTTGCTTTCTTTTTTTTTTTCATCACAGTAGCTTTGTGGTATAGTTTCAGGTTGGGGATTGTGATACCCCCTACCTTGTCTTTGTTGCCTAGAATTGTTTTTTCTATTCTAGGTCTCTTCTTGCTCCAAATGAATTTTTGCTTTGTTTTCTCAAGGTCCATGAAGTATGCTGCTGGGATTTCAATTGGGATTGCATTGAATCTATATAGCAGTTTTGGAAGAATGGCCATTTTCACTATATTGGTTCTTCCTACCCAGGAGCAAGGGATGTCTTTCCATTTTCTTATGTCTTCTTAAATCTCTTTTTTCATAGTGCTATAGCTTTCAGAGTAGAGCTCTTTGACTTCTTTTGTTAGGTTGATTCCTAGGTATTTCAGTTTTTTAGATGCTATTGTGAAAGGAGTAGTTTCTCCAGTTTCTCTTTAAGTGAGTCTGTTGTGCATGTACAGGCAAGCTGTTGATTTTTTGTGTGTTGACCTTATATCCCAATACTTTACTGAATTTCATTGTTAAGTCTAAAAGACTTTTGGTGGAGTTCTTGGCACCTTCTATATACAGTATCATGTCATCTGCAAATAATAACAATTTCATTTCTTTATTTTCTGTCTATTCCTTTTATTTCTTTGTCTTGTCTAAGAGCTGTGGCTGTTTCCAAAACTATATTGAAGAGGAGTGGTGATAGTGGACATCTTTGCCTTTTTCCTGATTTTAGTGTGAAGGCTTTCAGTTTTGATTATTTATTGGCCATCGGTTTTTCATAGATGGCTTTTATGTGGTTGAGATAGGGACTGTCTATTGCAATTTTTTGTAGGTTTTTTTTTTTATCATGAATGCATGTTAGATTTTGTTGAATGCTTTTTCTGCATCTATTGCAATGATCATATGGTTTTTGTCATTGGCTCTATTAATATAGTGTATTACATTAATTGATTTGTTTATGTTGAACCATCCCTACAATCCTGAAACGATTCACACTTGGTAAAGGTATATGATCTTCTTGATGATCTTCTGCATTGTATTTGCCAGTATCTTATTTTTTTTTTCTTTTTTGGTACCAGGGATTGAACTCAAGACTTTGCATTTGTGATGCAGGCACAGGAATGACTGAGCTAAATCGCCAGCCCATTGCCAGTATCTTATTAAGGATCTTTAAATCTATGTCCCTTAGTGAGATTGGCCTATAATTCTCTTTTTTGGTTGGGTCTTTGTCTGTTTGGGGGATTAAGTTGATGTTTGCTTCCAGGAATGAATTTGGGAGTATTATTTTCCTTTTAATTTCTTTGAAGGGTTTAAACAGTACTGACAATAGTTCCTCTCTAAATGTCTTGTAGAATTCAGCACTGAAGCCATCAGAGCCCAGGTTTTTCTTAGTTGGTAAATTTTTCATTATGTTTTCAATTTCATTGATTGATAATGAGTTGTTTTAAATTTTTAGGTCTTCTTCATTCAACTTTGGTAATTCATACATATCTAAAAATTTGTCCATTTCTTCTGTGTTTTCCATCTTATTCTTGTATAGTTTCTCCAAGTAGATACTGATAATCCTCTGGATTTCTGCTGGGTCTGCTGTAATTTCACCCTTTCCATTCCTAATTGCATGGATTTGGGTCTTTACTTTTCTGATAAGGTTGGCTAAGGGTTTGTCAATTTTGTTTTTTCTTTTGAAGAACCAAATCTTTGTTTTGTTGATATTTTTATCATTCTCTTAGTCTCCATTGCATTGATTTCTGTATAATTTCCTCCCTTGTGTGACCTTTGGGTTTGCCCTGGTCTTCTTTTTTTAGAAGTTTGAGGCTCAGGTTTTATTTGAGCTTGTTCTGTTTTCCTAATTTGAGCATTCACTGCTATGAGTTTCCCTCATAAGACTGTGTTTATTGTTTCCCATTCTGAGATGTTGTATTGACATTGTCATTTAATTGTAGATATTGTCTGATTTCTTCTTTAATTTCCTCTGTGACCCATTGGTTATTCAGAAGTGTGTTGTTTAATTTCCATGTGTTTACTATGGTTTGATAATATATAGGGGACAACTTCAATTCCTTTGCACTTACTTAAACATGTTCTATGAGCAAGTATGTGGTCTCTTTTGGAGAATGATGCGTGCAGCTAAAAATAATGTGTAATCTGATTTTTGTGGGGTGGAACACTCTGTGAACATCTGTTAAGTTCTTTTGTTCAAAATTTTGATTGAAATTTTATTATTTTATTATTTATTTTCTGTCTAGTTGATCTATCTATTTGTAACAGTGTGGTATTGAGGTCCCTCACCAATATTGTAATAGTGCTTAGTTGATTTTTCATGTCCATTAGTATTTGTTTTACATAGTTAGGCATGCAAGTATTTGGTGCATATATATTTATTATTGTCCTCTTCCTCTTGGATTTTTCCCTTTACAAGTATGTAGTATCCTCCTTTGTCTCTCTTAATCAGTATTGGTTTGAAATCCATTTGTTCTGCAAATAGGATAGCTAGTTCTACTTTTTTTCAGCTTCCTGTCACATGGAGTAGGGTTTTCTACCTTTTTGCTTTCAGTATATGTGTTTCTTTTTTAATTAAGTGTGTTTCTTGTGTGCAGCATATTGCTGGATCTTGCTTCTTGACCCATTCTGCCCTTCTGTTTCTTTTAAATGGTCAATTGAGACAATTAACATTGATGGTTATAATTGATATGTATTGACTTATCTCTGTCATGAATTCTTCTTTTTATTGGATTCTCTCCCTTTGCATTTAATTTCTTCTCATTCCTGATAGATTCATTCTGCTGGGGTTCCTGGGTTTGTGAACCTTATTGTGTTTTCCTAGGATATTGTTTAAAAAGTTTTGGAGTGCTGGTTTGGTATTCATAAAGTTACTCAGGTTCTCTTGGTCATGGAAGTATCTTATTTCTCCATCAGTTTTGAAAGATAGTTTTGCAGGGTACATCAGTCTGGCTTGGCGTTTGGTTTTCTTAGGGCTTGCAATACTTCACTCCAGGTTCTTCTTTGCTTGAGGGTTTGTGTTGAGAAGTCTGCTGTGATTCTGATGGGCTTTCATTTGTATGTGATTTGTTTCTTTTCTCTAACTGCTTGTAGTATTTTTTTCTTCTGTTGCATTTCTGGAATCTTAACTATTGTATGTCTATATGTAGATTTTTTTTTTTTTGCCACAGCTAGTAGGAGTCCTATATGCTTCACTTATCTGTATGTCAAGTTCTTTTCCCCTGCACGGGAAGTTTTCTGCCATTACTTCTGTGAACAGTTTTTCATTTGAACTCTCTCCTGTTTATTCATTGGCTCTAATCAGCCTTATGTTATTCTTCTTTCCAGCATCTAGTATTTGCTGGCTCCATTTCCCATAGTCCCTTACTATTTTTAAGAGATTTTTCTTTTCCTCATCACTACTTTCAATCCTATCTTCTCTATCTGAAATTCTCTCTTCACATTGGCTCATTCTGCTGTGTAAACTTTCAATGGAGTTTTTAATTTTCTGGATAACTGTTTCATCTGTTTTATGAAGTTCATTTGTTTTCTATGTTGGGATTACTTCATGTTTCTCAGCTCCTCTATTTTAAATATATAGAGTCTACTCTATATTTATTAATCAAGTCTTGCAGTATGGACAGAATCTGTTGTTATTTGATAAATTATTTCTGATTTTTATTTTTTCCATATCCTCTTTTGTTGCTAATTCAGAGAGTCCAGGTGGCTGAGTATTAGGTTGTTTCATCTTTTTGCCCTTTCGGGTTGCCTTAGGTGATCTGGGAGTCTGGTTTTGAGAATTGTTTATGTGTCTTCTCTTTGCAACAGATGCGGCCTGCTGTGCCTTTGTTAAGGTGACCTTTTGCTCACCCAGTGGTCTCCAATTCTCAGCAAGCCACTGATGGGCCTTTTCTCTGCTGCTCACCCCTGTGCTAATTCCTGGATTCAGAACAGTGGCCTTCTGGATTCCTGAGCTGCCGTGTTTTCCTGGCAGGGTTTTGGCTGGGGCCTATGCACACTTGGCATAGTATCTGGGTTGCCTCTGGCTGGGGCCTGCCCACCATGTAGCTGTTGTCTGGGAGGGCCTTTGTCTGGGACTCTGCACACCAATTGCTGGTGTCTGAGTGTGTTTCTGGCTGGGTTCTGCACATGCCTACCAATGTTATCTGGGAAGACCTCTTGCTGTGCTTGCATGCCTGTCAGCTCTTTTCCAGGCAGGCCTTTGGCTGGGCCTGTGAGTCCAAGCTGCTGGGGTGAGGGTAACACCTTAGCTAGGACCTGCCCACAACTGTGCTGCTCTGGTCCACCTGGGTTTCTTGGTGGCATCTGAGCACACTTATGAATGTAATCTGATACCATATTTATATGAAAAAGATCTCTAAGATGGTGAGTGGAATGTTTTTTTTTTTTTTTTAAAGTAGAGAACTACTAAAGTAAGAAACTTAGAAAACATCTATTAGAGAAGATCAGACAACTTTTCTTCACATCAACCCCAATGCATAGCCACATTTTAGATTTTACTTTTTACCAATGATTATTTTCCTTTTTTTCTTTCCTGTACCAGGTATCAAACTCAGGACCTTGTGCTTGCCAGGCAGACCATTGTGGCACACCACACCACTGAGCTAAATCCCCAGTCTTACTTTGCTTTTAACATTTTAAATTCTAGTATGATACTTTCTGACCAATACCTTCAATGGTATTAAACAAAAATATCATTCTTTTGTATACTTTATAATCTGTCACAATATGCAACAACTTTTTTCTATAATTTTTGCCAGGTTACCTTGGTCTAATTTCATACTTAGTGTGATGGTCACTGTTATCTAATTCCTGCCCCAGAATGAATCAGCCTACCATCTCATCAATGGATTCAAAATTACAGCCTTCATTTCCTTTTTCTTTATTCATTATCTAATTCATAAATTTGTTTAACTCAGTATGGGAACAGCTTACTTTTCTGACCCAATATTGCTGTGTTTAAGTGGCCTTTTGGCAATTCTCACTAAGCCTTTCCAGTTACCTTTTGATATTCATTCCTGTTTCCTTGTGACTCAATCCATTTTTTAGGCTGTCAGAAGTCATCTGAAAAATTGTTATGAGCAAATGAATAAAATTCTTAAGTAGTTAGTGGAAATAATGTTCATAATGATACGTGTAGCTGGAAATGAGGATGAGATATTATATCTGAATATAGACATAGGAAGTTTCAAAACACTGACATTTAGAGAGTGAAGATGATTTCTTGAAATAAAGCATAGAAGCAACAGTTTCTGAGCAATATTTATAAGTGGTCAAGCCTTCATTGTGTTTTATTGGGAAACAGCAGAACAACACCTTCTTTAGTTTGCTTTAAAGAAATAAGGGAACTTAGCCCATGAGATGGAATGCAATGGCTTTCCTACAGAGATATATGGATTTTTTAAGTTTACAGTCTTGTGGCAGCACAGGGCAGTTGGAAGATAACATAGCCTCTCTGCTGGATGAAAGTACAGAAATACTGGTATTAGTAAGAACTTCCTCCAAAAAAGGATAATTTGAACAAATAGCAGATATAAGACAAAAACTGATTCTGTTAGCAATTTCTTAATCTTTTTATTATGGAAGAAAGAAATTTTTACAGAATCATTGATTCTGTATTGGATTCCTGTGTGCACTTTTTATACATGTTTTGTGTCTTCCAGATATTTATTTAAGGCAGACATTACATTTATATCTGGAATGTGGTAGTATATACTTAGAAAATTAATTTTAAGGGCATTTATTACATAATAGAATAGACTCTCCACACTAAATTGATTAGTCCAATGTAATATTGGCTTCATGAACTATGTTCTACTAAGAATGAAACTTAGATATTTTTGGAAGTCTGTTAAAAAAGCATGGATAGAAAACTTAGTGAGAAAACTTAGCAGGTATTAATTTATCAATGTTTAATGCTAAGCTGTTAATAATATTTTTTAAATGATAAAATGTTAAAAATCAATTGTTGGTTAGAGTTTAAAGAGGATAACAGCTTTAAAATTCTCATATAAATAGATCTAGGTGGGTTTACATCTTATTTGAACATTTTAAAATCTGGGTCACAGTAATAACTTCATTTACGTTTACTATACAAACTTTGGTAATTAATATTTCCTAAACCTTTACACTGTGATATGATCATTTATTTTTAAGTTAAAAATTCAGTGTCCGGAGAGATATGGTACTCACAATTTAGGCCTTGTAAACAAATTTCATTGTCTATTTCAATTTCTGTCATTTATTAATTTTTATGAAGTCAATTGCAATAAAATGAGTTATCAGTGATGAACTTTCAGGAAGGATAGAATATGTCTCACCAAAATATTCTTTCGCTGAAAGGAAATGATGGTTAATTAAGATTTTTGTTTTATCTTGAAGTTTATACTTCATGCTACTAACTTTACCTAATCGTTTTTGTTGTCGTTGTTGTTGTTTGTTTGTTTGTTTTTGGTACCAGGGATCAAACTCGGGACTCTTGTGAGGCAGGTGGTGAAACCACTGAGTTAAATCCCTGGCCCTACCTAATCATTTTTTAAAATATCTTGCTCATACCATTACCAATTCTTGTATTATTTTATTCCTTTGAAGAACCTAAAAATGAAGAGCTCATAAGACTAAATTTGTGCTTTTCCAAGCTTTTTTAAATGATCATTTATTATCATAATTTACACTGCTCCAAATCAGAACCACTGTTAATGGATATGCAAAGAGTGGCATTGTATATAATGCTCTTTCATCCCCACTGGAGAATATCTTTCAAAACGAAACTATAAAATGACTATAAACAGTGCATACTAAGTTCAGTTGTGAATTAAATAGCATTCCAGCTATGTGAACTGTTCTTTTTAAGAAAACTGGATAAATCTATGTGATTATTGAGCAACTATGATGTGTCAAAGAAAACTTGGGAAGCCATTGATATATATAAACACTACTGTCATCTGTATATTAAAAGGAGATCATTTTGACTTGTCAGTTTATGTTGAATGAAGTAATGAGTCTAAAGAAGAACAGGACAAGAGAAAAAAAGACTAAATTATGCCTGATAGGACAGAAAAGAGCAAGTTCTAAAGGACATTAAATAATGTGAACAAAAATAGCAGTAGTAAATCAGGAGTTGGAGAGGATGTCTTGGGCAAAGTAAATGAGGAAGTTTTGAAAAATGTGGAATTTTAGAAAGAGTGAAATACTAATGATGATATTTTGAGAAGTCTTCTTGTAGTTAATATGACATACTTTGTAGTCTGACATAGAAAAATGTGACCCAACTTTTCAAGGATTTGGGCTGTAAGGGCTTGTGTGCACACATGTGTGTGTCTGTGTGTGCATGTGTGCACATTCCCATGGGTGTGCATGCCCTCATTAAATGCATATTAGCCTCTAAAGCAGAATACTCAATGACTAGAAAAGTCCTTGCTACAATATATTTTAATTAAAATGAAAACCAAAGCACTTTATTTGACATAAACACTATCAGAATTTATATACATATATGCATATATATTTTATGTTTCTGCATATATTTATAATTATGTCATATTCTAAAATGAGAACTTATATTTTATCTTCCACTTAATGACATGAAAGTTTACAATCACAGTTACTCTGACTCTTTGAACAAAGCTAACATTACTGTGTTAGAAAATTATACATTGATTTTAGACTTTTAAACCAGATTACCACACTCTTATTTATTCCAAGTTTGTATTTTTCTCCTTTTTTGTAAATGGAGGTAACAGAAATACCAAGAACAATTTAAAAAACATATTTAATGCTCTCATTTCAAAACATTTTTCTAAATTATTAAAGAATTTTAACATTTTTCACTATGTTATGGAAAATTTTTGTAAAACTCTAGAGTTCACGAGTTTCTAACTAAATACGTTTCTTAAACATGGTACCATAAACACACTTATATTAAATTTAGGTAAAATGGAAATGTCTTACTTTCACATTAAACAGGAGGAAAATATATATTTGGCTGCCTTATTACTTTCATTAGATAGATAAATTAAACTGTATAGCCTCTACCACTCAGATGATTGGACATTCGTCTTAAAAATCACTGATTTTACTCATTTATAATATTTAAAGACATTTGGATATCCAGATCTAGAGGTACCAAGTATTTGACTGTGTGATTCTTAAATCTATGACTGTGAAGATATTCTCCAGAGATATACATTATTTTTCACATAGAAGATTTGTGCCTGCTTGAAATATAATTGAAATTAGTAAGACTTGGTGATAGATCATCTTAGCATGTAACTTCCTTACCTGGCATAATTGTGTATTTTCAGGACAAGTGACTTTTCCACTATTAATTTTTATTATATATTGGCATATAATTTAACAATATAAGTAAAAGTTTTATGTGAGTTTATTTGTTTTGTTGCTTAAATGTTTATGTTATATTTCTAAAATTGAGTTTGTGCTGGCTTTCAAATTTAAATATGAGCCAGCATAGTAGTATCTTGGTATTCAGGCATTTAACATGAAGTTCCAGATATTCACAATCAACCTTGATGTTACATAACATTTAGTGATCAGAAATTTCACTCAAGTTATAATTCCATTTGAATCATTATTCAATGGAGGTTTTGTTGGGAAAGAAGTTCCTCAAGACCTTGACCGTCTACCTCAAAAATTCATCTCAATGTTTTTTTGTTATTTTTCACTTCTGGTGGAAACATTTTATGCTTAAGGAAACAACTTACACCAAGTATTTTAGCAAAAAGTTGTTTAATAGAGTTAATTAAAAGTGCACAGACAAGTTCAAAGGACCCCATGAGCAAGGTTTACTAGGATCCTGGAGAGACACTCAGAGCCCTCATATGTCACCCGTCAAGGAGGTATTCATTCTGTCACTTGCAGAGAGGCAAAAAAGCCAGGATCCACCAGATTAATTTAGTTCAAAAACATAAGAAAATATTTACGATAAAGTATATTTCCCCTATGTCTAAAGCTGAAGTCCATGATACCTATAGAGCTTTTTTCTGGATAGTAGAAGAGTGTGGCAGAAATAATTTCATACATCCAATACCATAACTGATAAAAGATACCCAAAGTTATGAGTAAACTGGCATTTGCCTTATCTAGTGGCTTTCATTCTTGTGGAAGGTATCTAATTGTTGAAATCCACTTGCATTCAGAAGTCTAACTATGGGGAACTCTTGAGAATATTGATTTCCAAGCTCAGAAGTACAGAAAAGCCTAATAGAAAGAGACAGGAATGGATACAAATGGCATTTGACCATATTGTACCAAAGTGCTAGAATTATATTTAAGAAATTGAAGATTTTAGAAAGGTCATTCAACTTAAATGTTAAGGATCATCTACTATCTTAATTGTATATTTACTTAAGTTCCATTTAAAGAAAAAGAAAAGGAAAGGAAGAAGTGAAGTTTTCATTTCTTCCTCACTGTATAAAGGCTGAGTCATCACACCAAATTGAACTTTCAAGGAGAAAGGCCTCAATGCTATGCTCTTAATAATCTAGGCAATGTTCAAGATACTTTGTGGTGATGAAGAAACTATTTATATTCATGTTTTATATAATTCTATAGATTTATGCTTGTTAAATATGGTGTCCATGTACATAATTTATCAATGCATCATTTATTTAAAAATAGATAGTGATTGCACCAACTCAAACATGGCGGAATATGACTGGGGTATAGCTCAGGAGGAAAGCACTTGCCTAGAATGTGTGATGTCCTAGATTCAATCCTCAGGACCACAAACAAAATAAAACAAATCAAAACAAAAAAACAGAAAACAAAAAAAAGTATTGTCATAATAGTGACCTATGCTAAGAAATAATATTATCTGGACATCTCTGACCAAAAACAATTTGTTTAATAATATTGACCAGTGAATGACTCTGGTAACACCTGCACATCCAATACATGTTCTAGAAAAAAGAATAATTGGACATTTTCCAATCAAGATTGTACTCACGCCACAAGACTGAGTATAGACTTTATTTAGCATGTGGTACTGCATTTCATTGCCTTCTAAGAGTCTCATAGTAATGTTCACTGACATAAAGCTACATGTGCTATGCCTTAAAAACAGCAGGAGAAGAAAAGGAAAATGGAAATGCTCTTCTAGTCTGCTTTATTTTCACACAAAAGTGCCAAAAAAACCCACAGTCTCCACTGCCTGATTTCTCAAGCACACTTTTCAGCTCTCAATCAAACAAGCAGGAATTTAGAGGCCATTCAGAGCTCCCTATTCTTTGCCAGATGCACCCTTGTCCTCTCCTCGAGGAGCTCTGCACATTGTCTGCGATGCACGACTCAATGTATAATGGCTTTTTCGCAACCTTGGATTGTTCTCCGGGCCCTGGCCACCTACACTGAGCAATAAGGGGACAAAATTGAAGAAGCTTTTTAGCTTTTATAACTTATTGATTTTTATATTTTCTGATGTATTAGAGCAATTTTTCAAATGTATCCTCCTTACCTTGATATCTTGAGTGTGGGGAGAGGATTTCACATTTGTTAGCTTCGCTTTGGTTAAAAATGTGCGTGTGTGTGTGTGTGTATCTGTATGTGTCTATGTGTGTCTATGTGGGTGCATATATTTTTTCTCAGTGTAATCTCAGAGTGATAAATGTGTTGGTATAAAAAATCAATTTTCAGTAAAATTTAAACACTGTGTGCAAGTATTACAAAGTATTACACAAAAAGTAGGCAATGAGGAATATTAATATTCCAACCCAGAATGAAGGATGATTTTGAAAAGTACAGCTTCTGGACTGTAGTTAAATTCATAAGTGTTCAACATTTTTCAAATAGAATCTTTATATTATAGTGGACAGCATATAATGTAGTAAATACTTTTTATTATCTCTGATCATCCATGACAGCATTAAGGAAAGAAATGCTGCAGAAATGTCTTTTCCAAGGGAAGTAGTTTTTTCCTTAGAACTCAGACGTTGAGACAAGGTGTGAAGTGTTTCATGGTAAACACTCTTATGTTTTCCATTTTGAAGTAATAGCTACAAAACAAAATTATCTTTTGGTATCCTACTTTTACTGTTTCATACTTAACAATTATTAATTTATCTATATATTGAAAGGGTCTATTTACTTGGGTATTTCAGCTGAGTATTTGTAACTTTGAGATATTTTAAAATCAGATGGAACAGCACCCCTCCTTTATTTAGGAAAACAAAATTCATGATGTGTCAATGTCTTTAAAATGTGTGTGTCTATATATACAGAGAATATAAAGGATATAAAGCTTCAAGTCACTGTGACATTGTTTTACAAGCATTTCTTTTAATCGCAGTGTGACTTGCTGTCCCCCAGTCTTCCATATTAATAATTTTACATCCATTCCGTAGCTTCTGAAGTTATTGAGAGTTATCTATTTTAATTTTCTCATTTCGATCTCTCACAGTGAACAATATGCAGTATGTAATAAGCCTCCTTTGGTTCACTTCAGTGAACCAAGGTAGGGGTAGCACATTGTTTTTGGAAAACTGTCACTGGAGTCTCAGTGGTTAGTGTGAATGTTCTAAATAAAGAATGGGCACCCTAGGCTGCTTATACAGTGGAGAACATCTCCATATGTTCTTTACCTCTTTTCCTATCCCATATCTCTTTTGCAACTTTGAGAAACAACTGCAAAGCACTACCATGCATTCTACTTTACAAAAGGGGAAAAAAGATGATCTGACAGCCCATTCTGAGAGCAACTCAAAACAGATTTCTGGAGTTGACCCCAGTCTTTGGGATTCTTATGAAAATGCTGAGCAGTGATAAAATTCCATTCATCTGACCATGATTGTTTTGGCTTCAATTTTCTGAATAGTAAGTTTGTTGGAACAAACAAGTTGAGGAAAAGAATATTCAGAGTTGGAAGGAGCAGATTTTCTAATACACTGATTGAGAGTAATACAGCCTTGAGTAAACATTGACCTGCAGTACTACTCCAATCACTACCTGAATGGATTACCTGCCAAACCTACATAGATTATGTAAACGAAGGCTTTGCAAGTATGCTTTAGCTTGCACTTTCTCAGACAGAATTTGTAAATTGTCTCCATTTCTTTTATGGCTTACTTGTACTCCACATCATATCATTTACTGTTCATATGTCCCTTTTTTCACTTTCTTCAACAAGTATTCTGTGTTATTAGGACTCATAGGTTTGGTGCAAGCCAGAGAACCCTTGGAGTAAAGAGTGTGGTCCAGGTGACATGTTAATCAATCAGATCTCTATTACAACAAGAGTATCACACATAAACTGTGACATCCTAGGGAAACAGGCAGATGGTCAATCTCAGTGATTAACTTTTATTTCATCTATTAGGAAAGCTTTAGGATTTTAGCAAAATTACTCTTGAATTGGTCATTTAGTTGAAATTATAAATAAGTAAAGGATCACTTGTTAGGGTAAATTGAAGCAAGAAGAGCTTGAAGTCAAAGTCGTAGCTATTGGGCTGATTCTGATCTTCTAATGAGAATTAGAGAGAAAAGTGCTTTTAATAATGCTAAATTTACAGCTGTGAGAGTTAAATGGGATAAAATGTTTTATAAACTAAACAGCCTTAAAATATGGTCTCACAATTTATGGTCTCACAATTCTTAATGATTTTAAGGATTATCAAATTCCTCAAAGGTGATTAAGAAGGCCCAGAGATAAACTATCAGGAGAGAAAAAATTGTGAATTGGTTAAACTAGTTTTGTATCTTTAAAATATGCCTTCATTGACTAGTTCAGTTATCACAGATGAGGCAATTATTTTTCATGAAGCATCAACACTGAGTTAATCTTTAATGTGTGAAAATATTACATGGCTAAGAAATTATTGAAATTCCTAAATTTCCATGGGAGGGGAAGGGGAAGTCACCATAAAGGAAATATTTGAATGGATAATTGAGTAAGGAAAAACTTAATATGTATTCATGTTCTGTGGAGACTTAGTACTGAAATAATTGCCCAGGACTCCTCTTGTTTATAATCAATATTATTCAAAAGAATCACATGGATACTGTTGTATGGATGAAGTATTCTAATATGTCCTCACAAATCTTACTATAGTTGAATGAAATGTGTTTATCAGACAGTGAACTAGGTTTCATCAAAGGTGGTACTGTATCACTGTTCCCATATGTTATAATATAAATCTTACCTCAGGTTCAATGTGAGCATGTTTCTTCTTAAAATACACTGTAAAAGAATTTGAAGTCTTTACACTTGATCTTAGCCAAAAGGCCGAGAAGCGATAAGAATTTGAAGTCTTTAAAACTTGAGGTAAAATGTTCAAATGTTCAAAAAGTTTTCTGCTAGTGCTGAAACTAACTTGTTTTAAGTAGAGATTAAAAGATAAATGAAAAATGAAGCATGAGCTCATGCATGTTTGCTCATATGCAAACCAGGGAGAAAAGGAGAAAAGACAGAAGTAATTCTACATTCTTGGTGTTACGTTATACAAATAAAAAGGTCTCTCCTTACTTATATACAGCTTTCATCCTCATGCAGAGAGTCACACAAGAACCATGTGAAGACAGAAATAAGCATGCCAATTTTGATTGTGTTAAAAGCAGTAGAAGAAATCAACAAAGCATAATCACAGGAATGACTGAAGATGAGTTGAATAAACTTAGGAAAAATGGTCAGTGAACGCTTCTCTGAGGTAATTTTTGCTTAAGTTTAGAAGATAAAAGTAAGCCTGCTGTGTGGAAAGCAATACAAAAGTCCCAGCCCATGAGACACTTTAGTGTTCTAGGAATGGTGAGCAGAGGAGGGCCGGTATTTGGAGTCAGGAAACAAGCAGAGAATATAGCAGAAGAAAGTAGAGAGATGAACAGGAATCCATTCTCAAAGCCCTCTGTTTCATACCAGTAGTTCACAGCCAGAGATCTACACATCCATGCTACTTTGGAAACATTTGGAAATGCATGGATACCACAGTGTTTGAGGTTAGGAGGGCCTGTCCCACACAATGAAGAGTGTTCTGATCAAAATGGCAACAGAAACACCACCACCCCTGTGCCTTTTCAAAAATATCCATGACTGTTTTACTTCATCATAAGGAACATTAGACTTTGCCCTAAAGACATTGGAAATAAAATGTTACACAGGGAAATGGCATAACCTGATTTAATGTTTAAATTGCCTTGTATTGATATGGGAAGGAGACCGCAGACACTACTGGGAATATTACTTTATACATTTGGAGGGAAAATTTATATTCGTAAACAAAGTAACACTATTTCTTCTAAAGCAATGGAACTACAATTCTTTCCTGTCTCACAATTCAAATATGTGTATTAATGAAAAGAAGAAAGAAAAATTTAAATCATGGACCATTGTTTTACTTTTTAGCTTTATTTATTTATTTATTTGGAATTTATTCATCAACATGGCCCTCAGCACAGATCAAATATTGAATTATATAACTTCAATTTCTGCCTCTTCACAAAATAAAAAGTGCTAACAATTCTGTACAAATCTCAGAGGCTAAATTACAGTTTTTATTAGCCTATTAAAAGCCAACACTAACACTAAATTTTTAATCAAATTATACATTACAGTTTAACCCTGTGAGTCATTAATGTTCCTGATAGAGAGCAGCCTCAAATGAGGCACACAGCTCAGGAACAGGAACAGGAATCTTCATTAAAGTAGAAAATTTCTGCCCTCACTAGAGAGTTCCCATTATCTGATTTTCTACATTCAGATACTGTTTACTATGCGTTAGGTTGTGACTCAGGTCCCTCTCTTCTATCTTCTATCTTCTATCTTCTGGCACCACATCTGCGTCTTTTAGTTTTATATCAGTTTCTGTTCATTGGTAGAATCAAAGTACTTCTTAACTAGTCACAATAAAGCACAGCATATTCACATTCTCTTAACATATTTTCTGCTTCTTAAGGAATTTGTCAGTATTAATTACAAAGTTCCCAACCTGGGAGTGAGACACATCAGCTTTGTCATTTGCTAAAGTAGATGGTTATTCTAAGATGGCAAAAAATATATATCATCATAAAATCAAACATCTTTCCAACAAGAAGGGGCTGAAAAATCAGTCTTATATATTCCAAACATAAATATATAACAAGACAATTAAGTACCCCAAAACAGTCAAGTGGATACTATATTCTCTCTCAGGACATTTAGGATGGGACAGCAAACATAGTTACCATGTGTTGTAGAAAAAAGAACATAGACTCTTAGCATCTGCTGACTTTTTACTTCAAAAGAAGCTAGAAATCCAGAATATTTTCAAGACAATAACTCAGTTTGGATTAAAGAAATTAAAAATAAAGTTTTTATTTTTAACATCTCTGAAAGCCCAGATTGAGTCCATCATTAAGCACATTATTCCAGGAAATGAAATGAAAAAATTAAGGGCAAAATCAAAAGTGGAGGCAAAGACATCTTACTTTTAATTTATTATTCTTTACTGTGAATGGATCTTCATTCAGCCACAAGATGAACATCATTGTGAGTAGCAGAAATATTGTTGATCAACACAGAAATATCAAAAAGTGCATCTTTACTTTCAGACTTTTTCTCATGAGTATTTACAGTAAGTTCTAGAAAAATACTTTTTACATAGGGTCTGAAAAAATTGAATCATAGTTATAGGCAAAGGATCAGGCAAACACAAATTAATGTTGACTTTGTATTGCGATCTCCAAGGATCTTCAAAAATATTGGCATTTTGAAAGAGCACTGTATACTGACTTAACCTGGATAACATGTAAGACAAACACGAGATCAGTTAGTAAATAAAGTACCAATTCCATAAAGATCATTTTCAAAGATATATTGAATAGCTGTGAATAATTTTTTAATAATCATACTAATAAAATCACATTTCCCTACATTTGTTACAGGAATGAAAGTAAATTCCTGTTTATTTTTGTTGCAAGTCTAAATTATATATATGTATATATATATATTCATTATTAAGAGTTTGAATTTTTCTTAAAGACTTCATATGGTGGTAAGGATAGGGTGATATAAACATCGTGCAATAATTCATGGTGAAGAGGGCAGTTCATATGTATGGAGAAATGCTTTGATCAAAGATTATAAAAGGAAACAATCAACTTATTTTTAAAAATGCACACATACACATATACATATATGAAATTATTACAAATGAATTTATAGAAGTTGAAAAAATAGGAAATAGTTGAACAACTGACCTATGTGTATAATGTTCCTTTTGCTATTATTTTTAAAAATATTATATTACAGCTTGGCAACTAGGTGATAAAGTACATTCACAAGTGATGTTAATTACATCAGAACATTAACTTTTGTTTTAATCTCAAGTCTCATATTGTATCTGAATCTCAGTGCTTTGCAATTGTTAAGTTTATGTTGCTCATTGATTGAAGTATTTTAAGTATATAGAAAACTAATTATAGTGGTATTCATAGAAGCAGATTTTAATCTGCATAAGTTTGAAACTTGTTTATTGGTACTTTTAATCATACTAGAATTTATAAGCAATAATCATAAATTATTTATAAGCTTTATACATTTATTCATTCACTTTTATTTTGTGGTGCTGGAGATCAAACCCATGGCCCTGTTTACACTAGGCAAGCTTTTTTGATTGAGTATAATTGACAACTTAGCTATATATCCAACCCTATAAAATTTAGTTTTAAAGATTTCCTAAAGAAACCCTACACCTCAAATAATAAAATGTGATCTAAACTTTTGAATTGAAAATTTAACAGTTAGATCCTAAGCCAACTGTCAGTGCCAAAACCTTCCTTTAACCCTCAACTCCCACCAAGATTCCTCAAATTATAGTTCATTTTTTATTATAAGTATGCATTGAATTGCCTTCTATATGCTAAATGCTATTCTAGGAAATAAGAATATATCACTTTACATCGGGAATAGCCCTTCACTGATGAAGTAAGAAAACGTATTTCTGATGCATTACAGAAAATATTAAACCAGGTAAATTAATGATCACTATAAGATAGTATGCTTATTAACTGTTATTAGAATGATGAAGGGAATATGGAGTATTGCAGATGGGAAAGTAACTATAATTTCATATAAAAGCATATTGATGATATTATTGAGGCATTATATTTAAGAAAAAATTCTGCTGGTAAATGACCTGATCATGCAGATAACGTTAGGAAGAGCATTCCAAAACTTACAAAAGGTCAATAAAATGTTCTGAGTTTAGGGCACGTTTTCCTGTTCATAGGATTTCAAATAATGTGCACAAGTTAATTTTTGATTGAAAGCCCTTGGCAGGAAGCCCTTGGGAAAGAGTGGAAGTGAGAAGCTGACTATGCGCCAGAAGCCAAGAGACTTATTAGGGTGGGAGCCATACTGTAGAGGAAGTTGTAAGCACTGAAGCAGACAATTTGAGACTGAACTATGTGAGAAGAGACTAGTTAGTACATTCCTTAGTGTCTTATTGCTATATTATAGACAAGTTACCACAAAGGTAGTGGCTTGAAATCCCCATTTATTAGTTTATAATTTTTAACTCAGACTTTTAAACACGGTGTGGCTCAATCTCTACCCTATTCTCTACTCTATTGCAGACTTAGTGTTCTTAAGGTATTACTCAGGCTTTTCCTGGAGAAAATTCCACTTACAAGCTCACTGAAATTTTTGGCAGAAGTAAGTTTCTATGATTATAAGACTGAAATCTTCATATTTTTGCTTGGTATTAGCTAAGCTCTGCTCTCAGCTGATAAAGCCTGACTACATTCCTTGAAATATGGCCTCCTTGATTAACCAAGCCAGACACAGAGACTATCTCTCAGGTCAAATCCCATATTTGAGCTCTCTCTCATCTGCAAGAGGAAAAGCCCTTTTAAAGGCTCACTTAATTAAGTCAGGTCCATATATCATCATTGTTTTGCCTAATTTAAATTGACTTGTACCTTAACCATATCTTCAAAACCCTTTCAAAATATCACCTAGATTATTGTTTCAGTATCTGGGAGAAGATTCATATTCACTTTGACATGGGAATCTTGGAGGCTAACTTATAATTCTCCCTACCAAATCCAGAATGACATTATTTGACCATGTTGAAACTCTGGTTGATGAATTAAAACTACTATTTTTAAATGCCAAGGAAGAAACAATGGCAAAAATAAGTAATCTAACACAGTTGATCTGGAGAGGAATGATGGAAGCATAGAAAAAGATAAAGCAATAGATTTGGCACAAGTACTTAATTCTTAAAATGCTTTTGAAAATATAAATGGTAAAATGATTTCTTGGATGATGTCTGTAGTGCAAAAGTAAGAAGATTGTCATTGACAAGCTTAATGTTTTTGTCCTGAGCAAGTAAGAGGAAGATATATTCCATGAACTTAAATTGGGATGAAGGATGGCAGTGAAAGAGCATTCTTGTACTACAAGATCAAGAACTCAGTTATGAATAGGACCTGATCAAGATAACTATTAGATACCTAAGTTAGGGATACAGCCAATAGAAATACATATGTGAAGGGAAATAGAGTACATTCAAAATATAAATTTGAGAGTCTTCAAAGTAGATAGGGTTTTTTTTAGTTAAAACTCTTTTTATTGTAATAAGTATTCTTCAAGCACTTTTTTGATTGAGTATAATTGATAAAATCATATATACTTAGAGTGTACATAATGTTTCAAGATACTTATGTATTATGAAATAATTACTACAATCAAGGAAATTAACATATCCATCACCTCACATAGTTACGGCAGTTCTTAATTTCCTCTGAATAGAAACATTTTATAATACCACAAATCAGAAAATACTCTTAAACTAAAAGAAACATGCATACAGCTTCTCATGCCTAAAGACACTGAAATAGCACGTCAATCCAGTCAGAATGGCTATCATCAAGAATGCAAAAAATAATAAATAGTGGTGAGGGTGCATGGGGAAAAGAAGCCCTCTTTATTGGTGGTGGGAATATAAATTAATACAGCCAAAAACTAAAGATAGAACTATCATATGACCCAGCTATACCACTCTTTGTATATAACCAAAAAAATTACAGTTAGCACTCTTTAGGAATACCTGCAGCAAATGCACAATAACCAAGATACAGAACTAGCTTGGGTGATCATAAACAGATGAATGAATTAATTAATAATTGTGGGATATATACACAAAAGAGTACAATCCATCTATAAATAGAATAAGACTATGCCAACTGTAGGAAAATGCATGAAAGTTTAGATAATTGTGTTAAGCAAAATAAGCCAGACATAATTGGGCATGGAAGTACACCTGTCATTTAGTACTGGGGAGGTTGAGGCAGGAGGTTCACTGTAAATTTCAAACCAGTCTGAACTACATTGCAAGACCTTCCCTCAAAATAACAACTAAACATACCATCAAACAAAAAAAAGCCAGACTCGTTAAGATAGGTATCATATATATCTCCTAATATGTGGAATCTAAAAACAATGACATGAAAGTAGGAGAAAAACTATTATTAGAAAAGAGGAAGGAAATAGGATATAGGAAGGAGGATGGAAGGTAAAGGGGAGATTAAAGAAAAAAGAATATTAATTCATTAAATCTGTAACATCATGATGTCGACAGGTAATTATGAAGGTGAAAAACTGTACAATACACTCCATTAAGAGAAACTACAAGTTGGAAAACAGTATACATGGCACTGCTATTTTTAATTTTCAAAAATGCACTAAAGTATAGATATATCAAGAAATGATTGAGAATAGTTTTTTGAAGATAGAGAAGATAAGATCACCAGCACTGTGCTCTGCTTCTCCCTTCAAATATGTTGTATCTCCTTTGCCGCAGACCAGCTGCAGACAATGTGCAGTCGATGTAGGGTAGGAAGGGGAGATGTCCTGGGCCGGCGATGAGAAAAGAACCTTCACAAGCAATGTTCAGGTTCCCTCTGAGAAATCTCAGGGTCTGATTTATTTTTATATCTTTAAGCAATAGCTGGGAGGCATTGGGCGGAACATGTTTACATTTTAAGTTGCCTTAGCAATTTTCTATTGAAGTAAAGGTTATTTTTTGCTAAACAAAGTACAGTTCCTCTAAGCTGTTTCATCATGAATATATATTTAAAAATTACAATTGTCCTCTTATTTACCCACACCTAAACAGAACAGAAAGTAACTTAATCAAAATCTTTATATCAGCGGGGGTACAAGCAAGATTTAATCAACTAAGTGTCAAACTTATGGTCACTAGCTGGCCCTTGAGAAACTGCACAATGGTTAATATAGTTTGCTATTAGCTCTCTATTTTTCTATACCTCTTTTCATCTTAACTAAATGTCATTTGAATTCATAGTCTATGAGCAGGGGATAGTTACAGCACTTTGAGAAATATTGAGTAACTTGCCTCCTTAATGCATTTACCTGTCTTAACTTTCTTTCTTTTTCCCATTTTCCACTATTTCTTACATCTAAAGTCTGTCCTTTCAACCTCTTCATAAGAGCCCTTTAGTAAAAAGAATGTCAGCAATGAGAGGGGGAGTCATAGTAGTGGGGGAAACAGAGGGGGTTTTAGGAGAGGTTTCTTTAGGAGTGGATGTGGCAGTAGAACTAAGAGAAACTGGAATTTGAGACTTGTGAGCCAGATCAGATTTCAATATATCATTACCAATTTGCCTCATGGAGAGTTTGTTGTTAGTCACAAACACAATGACTCCTGTGATCAGAGTAACAATTATAAACATTATGGCAAGAAAAAATAAAACATGAGGGTACGATGTGTTCCACCCTTCTTTCCCCCAGCTAGAACTTTGTCAAGCAGCAATGGAGGTCGATTGGGCTTCACCACTCCTTCTCTTCTACACTTTGTGCTCCATGATAACAATGTCCATGGACCACATTTGGGAGCCTTCAATTAAATTTGCATGGAAAAGAAAAGGAAAAATGTAAATCCTTGAAAAAGAAAGTTTAGGGTATTACTTTTCTTACCGATTTCTTTCTATGGTTCTGGTTATAATTGATTCTTTATGACACATCTCTTATCATGTGGCCCCAATTTAGTAGTATAATCCCAGTTTGCTAACAGAAAAATGATGACTAACTGTATAAATGGAGAAGAAAAAGGCCTTTGCATAGCATTTGCTAATTTCTCTGGTGTAAATATTACCACTATGGCTAAACAAGAAAGACAAGCAGAGAATCACATTATTATATAGTAATTATTTCATTCATATAGACATAAATTAATATAAGGTCAGATAGTATAAAATTGTAGCAAAAATAATCATGAACTGCTAAGAGTTTAATGTTGTTCTCTTGATTTAATATGATTTGATTGAAAGTTAATATAATTTAAATTTTAATAATAGCCATATTTTGCCATCAGTTCACACAATTCCTATAATTTTAACAATCGGCTTTTGTCAGTATACGCTGGCTCCAGAAAACCACTGACCAATTCCATAGCTCCCACATCTACAGATACCATGAGCACATTTCTCTGACATGCCTTTTCCAGCCTGCAAGGACTTTTAACTGTTGGTCATACCTATATGCTTCATCATCCATTAGTGATTCCATAGCTCTACCAATATAGTTTGTTTTTAAAATATCTGCAGTCAACTCTTTGAGGGTTTCTGCCATAACCCTGACTAACCCAGAGGCAGTATAGAGACGAATAAATGTATCCCATAGATTGAGCACCAGGACATTTCAGAAGAAGTCTTGCAGAGCTGAATAAGATTCACTGGAACATTTTAAAAATAAGTGAAAAAATGTAATGTAAAGTACCACTTTCTAAAAATCAAAGAAAATCAAGAGCGTTGCCGACTTTGTAACATGATTTTATTGTGCCTTCAAAATGGAGGGGAAAGAACTCATATTGGGTTTATTACTGTAGAGGGAGTGGTGTACATGATATGAATAACTTGGATGGAAGGTATTGGAATAGTGAAGAAAAGAACTAGGTTAGTAGCTAGACAGGAAAATGAAGTGGAAAGATTTTCAATTTTAAAGTTTTCAGGTTGGAGTAATAACATTGTATTTTAGTGATACTGAGAATGAGGAGAGAGAAACATTTTCAATGTATGTTATGAAAAAGATATAATAGATAAACAATTTTCTCATAACTGATGCAAAAAATGCAAGGTTGGAGTTTGGCTAGAGAATAGGAAGTTTACATACAGCATTAGTGGGTAAAACGGAGCTACAGGTAAGGGAGTAGTTAAATGTAGAGTATTAATGTGATTTTTTTATTGTTTTCTTGTGCCAGTGAAGTAAAGAAAGTAGAGTCATGAAGTTGGAGAAGATGAAAGCAGTGCTGACAGCTCTGAAGTATGAAAAGTTATGAATAAATGACCCAGAAGCGGAAGTTTGGGTGAGAGATATACAACATAGATGCCAAGAAGCTTTAAGAGTCACTGGAGTATAAAAATTATATTTTAAAGTGAATTAAATATTTATTTCTATTCTCCAGCATTTTCAGCTTTCTACTTCCAAGAACAGAGGAGATTTAGATTAACATAACTTTGAGTTTAGGTACATAAGTATCATGAAGACAGTGTCAGGTTTGGGATTGACTACAATGATTGTGGAACCAGAGCCCATAATGAAGAGAAGTTTTGAGAAGAGTACCAGAATGGGAAAATAATATAGGATCAATTCTTGGTAAGCATTAGTTACATCAGTGTTTGGCAAAGTAGGACAATTGAATTAGAGAGGAAGAGTACTGTGCAAAATCTGAAAAATTAAGATAACCAACAAATTTCAGTTATTGCTAATGGCAAGTCCTAAGTCATCCCCTGGAAAAAAGAAATGAGTCAAAGAAAAGATTTCTGGAAGAGAGGACTTGAAGGAACTGAGAAAAGAGAGCATATGAAAGATTATACAACTACATATTGAAATAAAAATATTTGATTGGAATAATTTAGAGACACTGATGGTGAAGGTAGAATTACAATGTTCAAGTAATGGGATGGAAGGTCTCAGGGAAATCAAGACTGAAACATAGAGGAGCAGGAGAACATACATTGTATGGTTACACTTCACAGCTGAGGTAGGGAGGTGTTTATAAAATAATTAAAATAGCTTCAATACAGAAATAAAGCAGGGCTGTGGATTTAGCTCCGTGGCACCTCGCCTGCCTCCGAAACATAAGGTCCTGAGTTTGATCCCTGGTACCAAAAAAAAAAAAAAGAAAAGAAAAGAAAAGAAAAAGAAGTGCCGCTCAAGGAGGAAATATTGCATTTGAATATCCTGTGGTGAAATGGAATGGGAGAGATTATTATCTAATTGGAAGTCCATCAGGGAATGCAGTGCACTCACAAGAGTCAGATCACAAGTAGAATGTGAATGAGAAAAGAAACATTTATAGATTTGTTTGAAAGTATAAGGAAGAATCTTTTGGGAGAATACCGAGTTCTAGAGAGCTCAGAGGAAGGATTTCACAAGTTGAGATCATAGAAAGGAACTCAAAGAACTATTACAGGCCCTTGGAAGTTAGAGCTTGGGTGCTCTGTTGTATCTGCGCTGCACAGGCAGCTCAAATGGAGATAATAAGTGTAATGAAATTGCTTCTAAAGTCCCTGGGGCAGATGCACTTGGCTCTGCTGAGGGCTAAAAGAAGGCTAAATGGGGTGTGGTGATGGAAGACTGTTCTCTATCATAATTTCCCATTCTCATTCTTGGAGGAGGATGCATCTGTGATTCTAAGATTTTGCCTTGATCATATGACTTATATCCCACCACCCACTCACTGACCCTCAGACATACATTCACATTCCTTGTAGAAAGAGTTGGCATACTCACCTTGCTCACCTCAGGCCAGTCATATGACTTTCTGTGACAAAAGAAACATAGGCAGAAGGAGTATCTCCCACTTCTTAGTAAAAGTTTTGAGTCACCCTTGGCTTGCCATGTCTCTTCACTTGGTTATAACACTGCAATTTCCCTGACATGCTGCTCAGCCCATTCTCCAAAACAAGATTATTTTGAGCAGAGCCATAGCCACCCAAAATGGACTTGCAACCCTAAAAAGATACTATGCTATTTTTTTTATGTTTCTGAGATTTTGGAATTGTACTATTGCAGCATATCTGCCTGAGTGATTCAGCATTCTTACCATTGGCATATGAAGTGTTCCCATGGATAAAGATGAAGGTTAGAAAAGGGTGATCATATGGTAATTTGTGGAATTTCCATTAAAAATATCCATGGTAAGGCCTATGTCTTCCCACCAGAAACTTTTAAATTTTACTTTTAAAAATTCAAGGGATAAACTTAATGCTTTCATACTCACACACATGTTCTTGCAACCCTGTTTCCACTCGTATGTCTAGTGAACTGTTACAGTTCATTTCTATAAAATACTAACACGATGGTGATTGTTTCAGCTAAAACTGTCCATCACGTCTTTTAACCTACAAGCAGATGATTTTATACAAATTATATCTACTAATAGAACTAATTGTAAAAAGAGTAAACATTATTAGTCAGTTGCCAAAAGTGTAGTGTCCTCCTTATAAACATCCAAGTTACTTACAATGTATACTCCATGTAAGAAGACTTACACAAGACAGGTTTGCATCAATGAAGTCTGAAACAGAGCTAGCTCTGAGCATGTTTAACGAGTGCATTTTCCTTGTTCCCCACAAGTTATTCCAGTGCATTTACAACCATTAAATCATACCTTATTTTATTGAGATAGGACAGTGAACTATATATTAGTATATGAGTTCGGAAATTGTTATGGGTATGCTTGTGCTTCTTATTTTAATGGCTTTCAGATAGCCTGAAGTTCAATGAACTTGCTTTCCATCTTGCAGATATATAGTTCTTCCCAATAACATGAAGGTAAAACTGTAGTTAATCTTACAGAAAATTTAGATAATGTTTTTCTTATCCTCTCTCATTTATTTTTTATTTAATTAACTATGAACTGTACTATCTTAAATCCTCAGAGTATTGTTAGAATTAAAAATGAGATAAAAAGTGGGATATACTTGCTGCTGACTTCTTAATAAAGTGATTATCATTAACAGGTTTTTGAGATCTATTGTAGGTATTTATCTTTAATTAATTCTGTTAATTAGTTTGACATCTATGGTTGGATGAAGCCTCTGAATGGTATTTTTAATTCTTTTGGCATATTACACTGATTTATGGAGTGTAATATTGCTTTTTTGTTAGTATTACCTCAGGAGGAATAAAGAAATAATGTAAGTTTTTAGGAAATGGAATTCATGAATACAGTAATTTGTGCATTTGGAGAATGTTTTCAATATATCACTCAGGAGGACTATCTGATAATATTTGGTGGTACACAGGTTAATCCATGTTTTACGCCATTTGCGTGGACAGAACAACATATGGCTTTAGGATACAGTGTTACTGACTTGGCATTAGTGGAGCCACTTGGCCTGAATTATGGCATTAGTCCAGCACTGAAGATATGAAATCATTCAGGTTTCTAAAAAGGAATAAGAATAATATCACTTCCAAGCCCTAATTTCACACATCAACACTCAAAATATCTTCATTAGTTACAATCTGTATTAAAATACATTTATCAGCACTCTGAATACTGATTCAGGGCATGTTTTGTTATTGTTTCCGATACTGCTGTTTGTATTTTGTTTTAATTACTGTCTATTATATTATTACTATAGCACAATAAACATTTTATTATTCTTTTTATTCAATAAACTTAAGTAAAGCTAGACTATGAGTCATTGGCAGTTACTCTTTCTCGTATTCCACTGAAATTTTCTCATTTTTCATACAGATTGAATGGCCATCTGTCACAATTTCCCATCTTCAAGTTAAGTATTTCTCATATAACGAATTTAGAGAAAGTAAACCCCTTCCTAAAATACTTTAAAGCATGCAGTACATGAAAATAATAGCTTATTAATGACATGCAAACTGCTGCAGAAAGTTAAATTGACTACTCTATTTGAGCCAATCCATTTATTAATTGACTTTCTTCCCCCATTTATGGTCTATACATTAATAATTTGATTGGTTTTCTGGTCTTTATCAAAAAAGTGAAGTGTGAGCTTGAATACCTGGACTTTTTATGTGCCAGAATCTATCTCATTATCAGTCATCAATGCAGCTGCCTCCTGGTAGATAAAAACAGTCTAGCAAGGTAATAACCCAACTAGGAGGCTGCAGTTAGTCTGCTTTTGTATGTATCCAACTGTGAGGTCAAGTGAGGCCGTTAGTTTATGCCCACTCAGTGTCATGTTATTGCAGGACTGCAGGGACTCTGGACCACTAGAGGGTGTCTATTCAGGACACTGAGAAATTGTTCTCAAGGATAATGAGTGAAGGGAGAATTACTAAACACTTATGTTCCTGCACTTCATTAATCTCTGATTTAATGCAGTTTAAATTTTAATATCAATTGTGAAAACACTACTAGAGTCTTTATTCACCTATATCCAGTTCTATGAAAAGAGCAAGAAGAAAAATTAGGTCACTAATATAGATCAGTGTTGGCAAACCTATGGTACACATGTTATTGTGTTTTTCTTTAAAAGCAAAAGTTATTTTTTTTTTTCTAAACTAACACCTCAGTGTTCAGGTTTAATTGCAGTGTTGGCACTTTGCAATAAATAAGTTGGTTTTGGTAGGCTGTTTGGGCACTCAGTCTCTAAAAGCTTCACCATCACTGAAATAGTTAAAGAAAAACTCTGAGAAAGGAACTTGAGTTCTTTTTGAGATATGGTGCTATAAGAGATAATTTAATAACTGATATTGAACATATATTTTAAATTAAATATAGTAGGCAATATGTTTTTCTACAATTTTATAATCTAGAGGATAAATGTATGTTTTAATCACTATTTTGATTACTAGAATAAAATGTTCAAGCTGTAATATACTTAATAAATTTGTTTTAGCACATGAAAATCATTTAATTAAATGAAATTAAAATATTCAACTTGGACATTCTGCACAAAGATCAACACAAACTTTTGATGAACACATTCCAGTAATTCACAAATCAATAATTTTTACTGAAATCATTAGCTGAACAGTTGTTATTCACCTTTCTGTAAGTTGAACATACTCTCACCTTGAAGAACTACTCAGCAATTCTTTGTCCCTTGACAATAGCCTTCTTAGATTTGGATTCATTTAACATTTTTTGAATTGATGGTTATTTTATTGAAATGGATAAATTCACCTAAAAGAATAAAACAATCTTGCATAACAGTCACTGAATAAGAAACAAATATTGTATAGTTGTATGGTTTATTGGTTATGATTACCATAGAATACAAATTTAAATAAACTTATCTTATATTACTAACTCCAGTTCAGTTTGTTTCAGGTTAAAATGAAGGTAAATTTTTCATTACAGAGTTGTTATTTTTTAAACAGTTTCTTAGCTGATGCTGAAATTAGATTTTCAACTATATACCAACTTTTTAGATATACTATAAACTACACTTCGATATTAACAATTAAGGTAAATACATGTTGACAAGTTCTATTTATAAGTATTCTTTTTTCTTAAATTAATTTTTGTAGGAAGAACATTTAGTTCATAATTTATATCTCAAAAGTCTCTTTAAAGAAAAAATTTTCATATGAACAAGAATGTGCTAAATTTTATATTATAAAAAAAGAAAATTGAGTGAGTACTAAACTACAGTTAAATATGGGATCTGGAGTGCTATTGCACAGTAGTATTAACTACAGATAATAATGTACTGTACATTCCCAAAAACTAGACAAGAAGATTTTGAAAGCTGTCATCATAAGAGATGATAAATATTTAAAGAGACTTATATGATTAGTCTGATTTAAGTATTGTACAATGTCCACTTACCCATTAATCTTAAAATTTTATGCAATAGTTAAAAATTAATTTTAGAAAAAAAATCAAACAGATTTATTTCATTTGTGTGGTTGTTTTCTCATCATGAGTGATGGATTTCTCCTGGTCCTTACTTGTTTTGGTTATTTTTTTCATTAAGTTTATTGATACATTTTAGGTATACAATATAGTTACATTCATCATTGGGAACTTGTACCTTTAGATGATATATCTTGATTCTTATTTTTTCCCCATTCCCTTGCCCTCCCTTCAACTCCTCCACCCCTCCCTATTTACAAAGACTTTGTTTCCATTTTTTTCCCTTTCTCATATTTATTCCTTTCCATTCTTTCCTTTTTTTTGGTTATTTTGACAAAACATTATTTTAGGCATCTGTAGAACCTGACTTAATAAGCTGTAGAATAGCTTGAAAAATTACATAGACGTATTTATAACTTTTGAGAAATGAATTATTTAAAAATTTTATTGTTATTAAATTACAAGGGAAATAGTTTAAAATCATACTCAATCTATTCTTTTACAGAAAAATTAGTTGGAGCTTTGTAAAATTTTGAATTAGATGTTTTGTTCACCACTGTTCAGCAGTGATCTTTGCAACTGTGTATTTCAGTGAAGCATTGAATGCTAATTAATGTTTCTAAGTTTATCTATTAATATTACAAATAAAAGCATGGGCTCTCTCACTTTCAAAACATGATTATTAAACATGAGCCTATTTTGCTAGATGGCATGGAGTACTTCTGTGAATCCAAGAGCTTGGGTGGGTGGGACCTCAGTTGAGAGAGCAATTTTGGCAAAATAGTGAGACCTCTCTACAAGCCAAACCAAACCAAATAAAACCAAAACAGAAACAGAAACAAGAATTAATAGCAACTAAAACTGGTAACAACAACAATAGATGATTTTAGTTTCTAAAATGTAGATACCATTCCAATAGTACGTGGGTAGACAATGATGTTCTTTGTTCCCAGGGAAAATAAAACTTTGATTGCATAACCTTTTATATATATATATATATATATACACACACACACACACACTACATAACATTACAAATAATTGTATATATATAATATTTTATGGAATATGGTATGTATGCGTATAAATGCACACTTACACATGATGCATACTATACATGAAATTAATGATATATAGTTTGGAGAGATACACAGATATGTAAATATGTGGTCTCCCCTTTTTGTAATCACTCTCTCGAACATTTGGTCTGTAGATATTTATTGAGAAGTTGCAATTTGTGAGAGGAGGGTCTAAACATCAAGATACAGCAGTAAATAAATCTGATTACCTGCTCTCATAGAATTTATACTTTTACTATGTTTTGTATGTGGAATGAAGCAAATGCTAAACAAATAAATAAGAAAAAATTAATTACTGCCTACATAAAGTCTCTTTCGAATAATGACAAACTGCATTACTTTCTGGCCATAATGCTGCTTTGCTTTGGGACATTAGGAAGGAAAATTTTAAGCTGAGACCGAAGACATTAAATGGAAACGATCAACTAAAGGTCTGGTAGAAGAGCTTATAAAAAAGATGAAACAGCGTGTGCTGAGACCTAAAGGCAGGAGTGAAATTGGTGGGGTCAAGGGACAGAGGCAGAAATACAATTCTGTGGGCATGGAGTCAACAAAGTAAGCAGAGCTAGAGGATCAGGCCACAGCCATACCCTGCAAGGCTGTGTAGGACAGGGTGGTGGTTGCTTTTGCTTACAAGTACAATGGGAGGCCATGCTAAAATTGTAACTGGTAAAGTGCAACAGATGCTATTTTTTGTAAAATTGGGGATTGAACCAAAGTCTACTTAATTTGCCCAGGCTAGGTCCAAACTTGTGACTTTCCTACCTCATCTTCCCAGAGAGCTGGGATTATGGATGCATGCTAGCACACCCTGACAGAACATAATTACTTTTAAAAGTACATAATCATAATGCACTGTTGAGGTTAGAGCAAAAATAATGGCTGAAAGATTGATCAATAAGATCAATTGTTCATAGTATTACAGTCAAGATATTACAACAAAAATAGTAAAAGCATCAATGGGATGTGTTTTAAAGGTATTGTGGACAGCATCAGCACACTGTTACACAGTAATCTCATCAGCCTGTCCCAAACCCAGTCATTTCAAACCCTGCCTTTTCTTTTGCTGTCTGCATCTTCCCTTTTATAGAACTAACATAACATTATCACAAATCCATTTCTTAGGCCTGGGTACAAAATTGTTTATTAGACAAATATGGATAAATCCTCTTTACTTTCAGTGTTACTGTATCAAGACCTACTTTGTTTAGGCATTACAGGAGTTTGCACTAAACAAAAATGTCACTTTATTCAAACTATTCATGCTGAAGTTGAGTAGATGTAAACTTCATAAGTGAATTAGTGTGTGGTATTTAACAGCCCACCCCCCATTCCTCCCTTTCCTGTGACACGTTACTAACAGATGCTCAGCAAATATGTTTGCTAGAGGCCAGGATCACAGACCTTACTAGTGTCATGGGTGGCATATCATGCAATTCTGCTGGCCTTAATGAAAATCTTTTAAATCCATTATTTTTTCCACACTCAGGACACAATATTTCCAAGGCTCTGGTGTCAGATTCCCAAGTCAGTTTATAGAAATCCTTTGGAAGATATTAGACATTCTTATAATGTTTTCTCATAATATATTATTGAAAGTTAACCTTTAATACTTAAAAAAAAACTAGTTATGCCCTTTTTTGTTTTGTTTTGTTGTTGTTGTTCTGAGGCCTGAACCTAGGATCTTTGCACTGAGGTACATCACCTGTACCTTTTTATCTTTTTAAATGTTTTGTGCTTTGTTTTGTATTTAATTTTGAGTCAGTATCTCATTAAATTGTCCAGGAAGGATTCCTAAAGGGCTGAGATTACAGACATATACCGTAACTGCACCTGGCTTATGTTTATATTTTTTAATCTCAAAATAGTCCAAAGATGTAGCATATATGCCAAATTTTTTTTTTTTTTTTTTTTTTTTTTTTTTTTTTTTGCTACCGGGGATTGAACTCAGGTCCTTGGGCTTGCGCAGCAGTCAGCGAAACCACTGAGCTAAATCCCTGGCCCTATACGCCACATTTTATAGATGAAAGAACAGAGCCTCAAAGGATATCCAAGTTCCTTGAGGTGGTAGAAATAGGAATGACAACAACAAATCTAATCTTAGGACTATTTGTCAGCAACCCTATATTTATGAATTATTTGCCAAGAAAAAAAACTCACTGGATCCAAGCTTTTGATTGAAATCATTTTACCTATGAACCTTGCTAATGAAATTGCTTTTAAAAATTATTTAATGCCCAGTAAGAACAAAACTTTCCTCCTATTACCATATTTATCATTTACTAATTCCCTTGGTTATTAAATAAACTTTAAAAAATTGAAATATTTTGTAAATACAGTAGAATGTAGGGACACTTTTATATCTAAAAAGTAGCATAGGAAGTGAAATGTTATCAAATTACTGAGACTCCCTACTTAGTTGGTATGAACACAAGCCATCTCTTCCTTCTCCTGGAAGCCATGGATCTCTTTAAAGTGTTTATAATTCCCATTGAATTTTACATAAAAAATACATATATGGAAGGAGTATGCTCAATGAGTATGAAACAGATTGTATAGCAATAAAAGAGTCTGTAGCATTTTGCATTCTGTTTTAAATATGTTGGAACTACTTAAGGAGAGTCCATTATTTGAAAAGATGACTGTAATATGGAGAATATTCTAACATCAGGATGTGCAAATAGCTCAAAATCAAACAAACAAGCAAATACCTTTCCTTTACAGAGACAAGTCAGCAAGTCAATCAACAATATAGGAGTAAAATCTCTCAAGCATGTGGAGAGGAATAGACAGGCGGTGATTCAACAGGAAATTTTTCTTGCTGTGGTCAGTGGATTCTTAGAAAAATCTATTAAAAGGGGATCCTCTGCCTCCTATAGTGCTTTCTTAAACTTGAGAGTAGACTAAAGTTTGTAGGATTGTGGGGAAGAGCTAAGGTTGATGAAATGTATGTCTAAACCAAGACTGAGCAGCTAATATGCAATTGTGTGCACTTGGTCAACTCCCCTTTATTTAAGAAAGACAGATTTTTTTCTAAATGTTGTTAGGATACAATAAGATTTATTAAAAATTGAAGTTTGTAGTTCTGTAGGGTAGGTAGGTTTTAACTTTTGGGGGGCCTTGAAGGACTAATTGTAGGGAGTTAATGAAATGGATCACAGGACCTTTGCACCTAAAGTATCTGCTGTGGTCTGAATTTCCTGTTGGTCTAAAATTCACAGGTTGGAAACTAATCCCCAATATGATAGCATTAAGAAGTGAGGCCTCGGGGCCGGGGATTTAGCTCAGTGGTTCTGTTGCCTGCCCTGCAAATGCAAGGACCCGAGTTCAATCCCCAGTACCAAAAAAAAAAAAAAAAAGTGAGGCCTTCACAGGTGATCATATCATGACTGCTCAGTCCTCATGAATGTGATTAATGACTTTATAAAAAGACTCCAGGAATCCAGCCTGCCTCTTCCATTATGTGTGGACACAACAAGTTCTTTCTTGAGGAACAGGCAGGCACTCACTAAACATCAAATCTGTAAAAATTTTGATCTTGGACCTACAACCATCTAGAACTATAAGAGAGAAATATTTGTTATTTTGAGCTATCCAGTCTATGGTAATGTGTTATAGCAGTGTCAACTGATTATCAGTGTAGTTAGATGGTGGAATAAGGAATGTAATGATGATCCTGCAAATTTCCTAGTGTGTTGATCATTTTGGGTGATGGTACAGATGTCTAAAAATTTTCAGGGATTATAGCCCAACAGTTACTCTGACAATAACACAAACGTCTCCTTGAAAGCTTAGAATCATGTACAATACCCAAAGATGGTAAACCACCTCATTATGTCTTAGTGGCCAAAAGTTCTTAGGAAATCCACCTTGTGACATGAATTAAAAAAAAAAAAAAAAGCTTTAGCTTTAGATTTCAAATGGAGATTGATTTCCAGTTCCACTCAAATTATCTTTTGTAACTTTTTAGTTGAGACAAATAAATCTGTGGTTATACCTCCTAGGTTTTGGCAATAGTGTTAGTAGTAAGGAAGAATGGCCCTTCTGATGAGGATCAATGCTAGTTTTGGAGAGAATTAAGTGTACGAAGTTTCTAGCCTCTGGACTGGTTTGGATGGAAAGACTGCAGTGGTGGTGAACCTATGGTACATGTGTTATTTGTTTTTCTTTAAGACAAAAGATGTTAATGTCTGAGTTTTTTTTTTTTTTAAACTAAAACTTCAGTATTCAGGTGTAATTGCGGTATTGACACTTTGAGATAAATAAGTGGGTTTTGGGTTGCAGTTTGGTCACTCATCTCTGACAGGTTCGCCATCCCTGGATAAGAGGAGAAGCAAATTCATTCTGTTGATAGTAAGTATATGTGTAATTAATAAATACTTTGCAGCATTTCAGAATTCCAGATAGAATAGTTTAGAATTTTCAAGTCCAATCAGAATAAGCAAGTCTTACAAATAAACCAGTTACTACTTTATATGGAGAAATGTTTTTTGTGAAATAAGAGGATAATAATAGAGTATGATCAGGACTAAGCACAAAACTTGAGCCCAAGGGAGACTAAACTTTTGTCTGTTGAGGGGGCCAGGGAAAGCTCAGTGGTTTTGCCGCCTGCTGTGCAAGCTCAAGGACCCGAGTTCAATCCCCAGTACCAAAAGAAAAAAAAACATACAAAAAAACTTTTGTCTGTTGAATAATATATAAATTTAATATTCCAACAGTTTTATTATTCCAGGAAAATGAGGATGTTAAGACCAATATCATTTCAATAATAGAAAAAATTTTTGATTTTGTGAGATGAATTTTCCAGTAAAATGGATGCCTCAGTTAGTTGTTTCTGTGGAATATTTTCTTTAAAAATTGCTCAATACGACTGGGGATTTAGCTCAGTGGCATCATGCCTGCCTTACAAGCACAAGGTCCTGAGTTCGATCCCCAGTATCAAAAAAATATGCTCAATAAAGATACTGGCAGTGATTCATTTATAAGAAAAGTCAATGGGAAAATGTATATATGATCATACATTTTGGTCAATGATAGACTGCATATATGAAGGTGGTTTCATAAGATTTTGTTATCTAGCGACATCATAGATATTACAGTTTTTGTCAGTATAGTCTATGATGCATGAACAATGATGAAACTGCCTAATGATTCATTTTCCAGAATGTACCAAAGCATTAAGTGATGCATTATTGTGTTGGCAAGAATGGATTTATATCATGAGATTTAGAAAATTAAGTTAAATTCAATGGACAATAAAGACAATTTTGGCTAGATGGATTCCCTTTTTTGTGCCACATTTTCAAATTTAACAGTATGTTTCTATCAATGGGGCAAGAATGTAGGAATTAAATATCATCAACAGTATTGGCACAACAAGTTCATTTTCTTTGAATTTGGAGATTTAAATCCTCAATTACAAAACCAATAGAGATTTAAGATCTTGTAAGACTGGTATGAGAATGGAACAGCTTTAGGAGCTGGTAGCTTTCCATACTTACCAGTCAATGGACTTACCTCTCTGTTGGCAATTTTGTTCATTCTATGAACATTTGCATGAAGTATGGCTACTTTCTTTGATAATGATTGTTTCTAAGACATCAAATACCTGTTTCCCATTTTTAATTGGTACCCTAGGTATTATTATAAATCTTCTGGTTTTCTTTAATCTACCAAAAATTATGCACCTCAGATCTATCTACTAGCAGTATAAATATGAACTCTCTTGTCTGTAGCCAAAAAACAAGCACTTGGGAGAGCACCAGTTCAGTGATGTGAGCTGTTTTTTTCATAAGCTGCAGGTTTACATACTATTGGTCTTGAAAGCTCGTCGTGGTGTACCTAGTCTAAAATGTTCTTTTGAAATGTGGAAAGGTTAACTATCAACAATGAGAGTAAGACTGGGACTTTGCAAGAGAAATTTCTGAAAGGTCAGGCAGAAGAGGCTTGAAACTTGAACGAGAATAATACAATTTTCTCAGAAGGAAGACACAGGAGGGTGGCATAGTTAAGATTTTGACAATAGTGGATGGTTATGTGAGCAGAGAGTAGACAAACTTCATAAGCATAGAAACCAAGATATTTTGAGTTATATCAGTTAGAAGAAGAATCTGAACTACATGAGGCAATAGATATTTAGAGTGTGATCTAATTTAACATCGGCTTGTGGCTTAAAGTAGTTGCTTTTATTTCTTTGTAACTCCAGCTTGCAAACAAGGAGAAAGAGCAACAGAATCCAGAATGAAATTGAAGATCTGAGTGGTCTCTGGTTTAGCATAATTTTTTGAAATAAAATGCCCAAAGATAATCTGAAAATATGCTTGTAAATCAAGATATCTTTTGATCTTGCATTCTAATGCCACTCTGGCTTTCTTCTCTGGCTTTACTCACTTCACCATTATTGATTTATGCTCCACTTTCTTTGACTTCTTCCTTCACTGAAACTATTAACTATTAACCCATTTACTTTATTTATTTATTTATTTGGTACCAGGGATCGAACTCGGATCCTTCTGCTTGCGCAGCAGGCGGCAAGACCACTGAGCTAAATCCCCAGCCCTAACCCATTTACTTTAACTAAGAAAAATTAACAATATACTCTGAAGACTTATGGTCAATATTGCCAGAACTTTTACTTATTTTTCACCAGTCTTAGGACTATGACCTTTCCTTGTGATTCAACATGTTTTCGCACTGTAGATGAAGGTTTCTTTCTTCTACAACATTCAACACTTTTCTGCAAGGTTTACTATGCTTATAAAAATGCCTTTGCCCAGAAGGTATATAAAGACTCAAGAAACAAATTTAAATTTTTCCACTAAGCCTCTAAATACACAATTTATTTATTTTCTTTAATATTATGCTTATTTTATTGGTATACATGTTTGCAATATATGATAATTACAGTTATTTGGGGTAATTAGTATATCATATCCTCATCATTTTTTGATTCCCCTTTAATCCTTTCCTCCCTTTTTCAATTACCCTTCCCTTATCCCTATCTTCTTCTTCAAAAAGCGTACTATTTAGGTCTTTGTTGTTTTGCTAAGGATATTTCCCTCATAAGGTCTGAATCTGTATTGGCTTACAGCCTTAGCAGTTGGCATTGAAACCATTCCTGACAATTCTCCTACCCTAAACCAAGTAAGAGCTGTAGGCTTTCTAGGACTAAGTGACTGTTACAGGATGTGGGCCACAAATCATACAGTAGACTATTTAACTTTATCATAGAGATGGCTTGTGCACATTGTGGGTTATGTTGGGAGACTGTGAGCTGCTTAGAGTGAAGTAAGCAACTCCACTGGAACCATCAGAAAGTGGTATGGTCCCCATCAACTGGGATATAACTTCCCCTGGAAGTGATATTTGGAGACAAAAAGAAAACTAACACTTAGTGATGAGTAATTGTGATTATAGTTCCACTTTTGCCTTTATAATCTTCATCTTAGTGTCCATTTTCTTTGAAGTATCTACAAGTATCATTATATGGTCAAGATTTTGGTGAAGCCAAAGATGTCATTGATCCCTTGGGAAGTTACTCTTGCAGTTGTAATAGTTCCACATTAGGTACAGTTTTGTTTTCCTTGGTTAAGTTACTGGTAGTTAAATATGGCCTAGTAAAGTTCCACCTTATGTAGGAGTTTGTTTTCTTTGGTTAAGTTACCTGTAAGTCAAGCATGGCCCAAAACAGTAAATGGATAATTCCAGAAATGATTCAAAGTATTAAATTGTGCACAATTCTGAGTGATGAGATTCAGGAGGTGTGAATTGTCGCTTTGCTCAGCATATTGAAGATGAGTGTACTAATCTACCATTAGTCACTTAGTAGCTGTCTTAGTTATCCAATAGAATGCTTCCATATAGCAGTGCTTGTTTCAGTAACCACAATGACACCTAATAGTGCCTATGTCATTTATCTCATTCTCTGCACCTCCTATCATCTCACATGATCAGATGAAGGACAAATATAGTACAATAGGATATCTGCAAGCAAGAGAGAAGCCACAATCACACAACATTTCTTATAACATGTTAATAAATTTATTTCATTTTATCGCATTATCATTGGTACTCTCTCATTGTGTCTAATATATAAATTGAATTTTATAATCAATATATATATATGAGAACTATATTATATATGAATCAGTATTGTAAGTGGTTTTATGCCTCAGCTGGAGTCATAGAACATTCCACCTGTGGATAACGGGACTACGCTTCTTCCCTTCAAAAGGCATGAGCTTGTTTTGTGTGGATTTACTTTTATTAGCATGTGTTACACTAAAGCATGAGTTTTGGAGAGAAGCATTCTGTCCATGTATATGATATTTTAATAGACTCAGCTTTACTCAAAGCCCATTTAAAAAGCATAACTAAATAGACACTGGGCTATCATCTGGAGATAGTCCTAAACAACACTTCCAGGTTTTATCTGCAGCACCTATAGACAGAGACCAAGTCACCTCTTTGTTTCCTGTACTGGAATCGCCCACCATTTTTAGATAGAAAGCCACAAGCACGAGTTTTTTTTTCTCCAATCTCTTTAGCTCTATGCTAGGTCTCAGGTGTATTTTTATTTTATGTTATTTTCATTGACTCTGAACCATTTGGTTCTTCGATACTATGCAGAGGCATGTTTAGGACCCACAGGAACTTGGATTAATTGCTAAAGCTTTGGCAGCCCTGAAAAACATATCCTGGAGCAGGAGTTGAGGAAGAGAGGTTATCTCTGATATAGTAAATACCTTCAGATAAAAGAGAATGAGATTTTTGGTTTGCCTGATAAAGATTGGGATGAGAAAGCTGTTTCAGGTTCTTCATAGCAGGAGAAAAAAGCACGCCATTGTTGAGAGGGGCTTTCAGAACATTGGTATTCAAGGTCTCCTTGGAGATGAACCAATTTGAAGAGATTTCAAGAACCCCTGCTCTTATTAAGAGTGCTACTATCTGTGTTGTGTACTAATTTTTTCATGTGCAAGCCAGAATTTTTCAAAATAACAGAATTTCAGATGTTGCAGGTGTATTTTGCACTTGATCATAGTCAAAAGGCCAAGAAGCGATTACAGGTAAATTTCGAATATAATTTTATTGATTTTATTGTTACCATAATAAGGTCTATACTGCTGTCAGAATCTCATATTTAGGGTTGTGAGACTTTCATGATTATTTAAACAGAAATTGTGACATGTAAGACATATTTTATTGCTTTTGGTTGTATTTTTATTTTCCAAGGAGTTTGAACATATATTTAGTTTTGATGGTTATCTTAAATTCTTATACATTGACCATTGATAGTTTTTATTATTATATACAGCATCATATATTATTTTCTTATAGATTTGTAGGAATTATTTATTATTATTAGCTGTATTATTAGTCATATTATTCTTAACTACTTCAGCTGTAAGTCTTTGCTGTTTGTATTCTTAGTACCTTCTCTAATGTTTTGATTTGTCTTTTCTTTCTTAAAATACTGACTTGTGGCCCATAAAACAGATAATTTTCCCCATTTTTCTTTTTTTTTTTGGTTTGTATCAGTTTAAATAAACTTTGTCTACTTGAGAACATACAGGTACTCTCTGTATATTTTCTAAAACTTAAAAAAAGACTGTACAAAGTCATTGTTTCACCTTTAATTGACTTTAAAAGGAAGAATACCTTTCTATTAGAATTTGAACACCAATGCAGTAAATTTAGGTGAGGGTCCTAGAATTCACTTTCATTCTTGTCAAGTTTTCACTAATGCTGCCTTCTCAGGATTGATTCCAAGGCTTTTTTTCCCTTAGGCAACAGGAAGCCTAGAATTAGAGGTCAAACTTTTTTTGCTTGACTGATATATATATATATGTATATTCATTTCTGACTCTATGTACATCCAAATAAAATAAGCTACCAGTAGCATATGCCCTTTCCTTATACAAAGGCATGCTTTTGTTATGATGCTCGTGCTGTATCTCTGTACTTGCCACTCAGCTCCAGTATCTTCATCTCACAAATAAGGTGTTGCTCTTCTCTTCGAACAAGTTTTGAGCTTCTCAAACTTTAACATGCATAGTCTTTAAACCACTATATCTGGGGAGTTTCTAGTAGAGGTTTATTCTTCATTTATAAAAAACTACCAAGGCATACCGATTCTGTTGGTTTTAAAACCACATCTAAGTAGCGGGGTTCTAGTAGATAATCCAATTCATTTTTACAAATTTCTCCCCATCATGTTTGTAACATTATTGTAATTATCCAACCGACTGTGAGCTTCTTGAGGAGAGTGATGGGGCATTCATATTTGTGCATGCATGTGTATCCTTTCCTCTCTGCTTTCAACAGCACCTTTCACTTTTAGTAGTCCTCCTTTAATATAATTTTTAATTAATTTTAAAGAGTGGGGTTGTGTTTGTTTGTTTGTTTGTTTGGGGTACCAGGGATCGAACTTGGGACCTTGTGTTTGCAAGGCAGGCGCCGGAACCACTGAGCTCAATCCCTGACCCTAAAGAGTGGGTTTTAAGGGATGTGAATAGTTAAGGAAATCTCAAAATAAGCAACACATCTTCTCTTATTTTAGGTAGTGTACGACTCTGTATGATGGGGTAGTGTAGCACATTATGTTTGTAGGAAGTGGAAGTAATGAAAATAATTTCCTTTGCAAAGGCAAGTATAGTCATTCTCTAGAAAGAAAACCAACGAAGCAAAGTAGAATAAGCAGTGCATGTAGTGAGACATTTACAAGTTGGATTTGGTCATGTAAAAACAAAATAAACATACAAAGCAATAACCAAAAGATTGGATTGGTACCTGGAGACTATGGGAAGACCAGAATGTTCGTAAAAGCTGCCAGCATCCTGCTCTGAGAATCATTTCTGGGGAAATATTTTTAAGTTTCTAATGAAATAAACATCTATTTCCACATACAGAGTAATTTAAAACAAAAGGCAGATGTAATGAATTAATGAGGTACAGACATTTACTTAAATACAAGTATCTTAAGTGTACAAAACGCCTTAATAGCTCGTCATCTAAAATATAGCTGAAGTGAAATGACTTGCTAAAATATGAAGGACCTGCTAAGACAAGTTGCTTATTTTCCATGGACCGTTGGTACCAAAACATAAATACTGAGATCATCTTGACCTACAAAGGGCCTTTGTACTCCATGCCTATGTATGAGTTTTTATCAGAGGACTGGGAATTTGCCAAGCCTCATATAAAACTGCAATGACTTTTAAGGCCACTCAGTCCATTCCATCTACTAAAAAATGAAATTAGGCTTCTTTTTATAGGTTTGAAGCCACCTAAATTTGACCTCTATCCAGCACATCTTTATCCATCAAAATTATCAATACTATGAGTTAGAGGTAGAAAGTTTAGAGTCAGTCACCAGAACATATAATTTTTAAGGTCTTTTATGAAGGTTTTTCAGATAAACTGGTTTTGCAAATGCATTTAGAGAGAAATAATTAACTTTGAAGGTCACAAAAAACATATATATATATATATATATATATATATATGTGCAATACAAGATTTTCTTCCCTTGTCATCCATTTGTTTTCCTTTCTGTTCATTTAAAGCAAACATGGATGGAGGGTCTTTCATAAAATAGATAAAGAGACAGATGGTCTTTTGAACTAATTAATCAATATTCTAAGAATGTACAGTGTTAGCTAGGTACACACACATATTTGCTTGTAGAAGTTCTACTTTGTCTGTTATGAAATCATTTAAGTCTCATTTGTCAGGTAATAGAGAATTAAAAATATGATGTTGCTTTCATTATAAGTCATGAGACGATGGAAGCAGGAAAAGAAAGGGGTCTCCTGGAAAATGCAATAGTTTGGGGTCCAGAGACAGAAGAAAATGAATTGGTCCACGGCCAAGATAATTTCTACATGGACTTGATGTGAAAATATAGAAATACTTTACAAATGAGACTCTGAGTATCTTGTTGAATGTATGAAAAGTTAATAAAAACGACATCATTGGTCTGTATGTAGTGCTTCTTCTCATTCCTGATGGTAATAAAGTTTTATGTTATGCTGTACATAACAGAAATCAATTTTGAGTTTATTATCCAAATTGGTCTTCCAGAAGCAGAAATGCCACCAGTCTTTGGAAGGCCATCTTTCTGAACTTTGAGGAATTTGAAAACAACAACAATGTACCATTTTGTATTCTCTTTCTTTTCTTTCTATTTGGTACAGTTGCTGAATGACACTTAAGATTGTATAGATGGTGACGAAGCCTCAAACCCTCATGTACTCTCTTACCTCTTCCCAGTCATGCTTTGAGTCTCTTTCAGTGTTAAGGGGACTTTTGTAACTGTGAGGACAGGCACGTGTCCACAGTTCCCTAGCTTCCTTTCCCCATTAGGTTTAGGGCAGTATTCTTCATTGCTTCCTTTTGTTTGTTTGTTTGTTTGTTTTGTACTGGGGATCGAACTCAAGACCTTGTGCTTGTGAGGCAGGCTGCAGAACCACTGAGCTAAATCCCAGGCCCTTAGGGCAGTATTCTTGTAAAGCAAAATATAAACTTCAGCAGGCGATTTAGAAAAATAATTAAAATGATTTATTATTTTAGAGTAAACAATAAAAATCATAGTACTAGTGGCATTATATTCTCAAATAACTTAAGACTGCTAAATTACAGAAAGTTATTTTGAGTTCTCAATATGTTTTACCTACTGATCAAGTTGACTAAATATTTTCAAGAACATTCTGTCCTGAGCAGATAAATACTCAGGTGTATTATTTGCTTTAGCAATAGCATGCATTTTTAAAACTATTTCTTCTTTTTGTTGATAGCAATACCTTATTATAAACAGACATTCAAGTCTCTTCTGCATGATTTTCAAATATTTTTCTTTTTGAACTCTTTTTGGTCATTATGTCCAATGCTATATTTAAATTAATTTTCTGCTCCCACCAACAGAGATACAATTTATAGAGAGAATTATGCCCCATCTGTGACATAAAATGACACACTAATCTAACTCTCTCTTTTACGTAGCAGCAACACCCCAACGCATACTACAAAAGTATGTCCTGGATTAGAATAGATAGTAGTAGGACTCTGAACATACTGAACTTTTGGTACTATAGACTCTTTCATAATGAATGACAATCTGCAAATATTTTAATAGGGGGAGCATCCTGAAACACAGCCAATGTTGGCAAGAGCCCAGCCTTTCAATGTGTATAGCAGAGTAGGAAGGCAATTAATCACCATAGATTTTATATTCATTGGCCTTTTTTCCTATATGCTAACCACTAAAATAATTATGTTATAGATCATCACATTTATTTCCAATTAATAAAAACAACCAAAAAACCCTCAATAGTGATGAACTATGTATTGCTATAATAATTGTAGCTGTGAGGACACTAATGCTTAAGAAAACCACGTAAATCAGATCAAAAGTCACAGCTATTGAGAGAAGAGTTGAAAAATTGAAAACTCCAACTCACTCCCAAATTTCCTGTTCTGATTGATTAGTTTGGTGAACAGTATTTGCTTTCTACTCAGCATACCTCTTATTATTACTTCTATGACCACTGAATGTTTTAAAAGGAATTACAATTGCCTTGAACTTCAGAAATGCTGACTTACCTTAACCTTATTTACCTTAAATAATTTACTTTAACTCAATTAGTATAAACTTATTTTTTTGCTATCTCATGTAAAAAACACACTGCCCCAAAATTTAGTGATTTAAAGGAAGAAGAAGGGCAACCCACTTTCCAGTCCCCCTTCTGTCTCTCTTCGAAGCTTTTTATTTCTCAATACATTTCTCCTACTCCTAAAAAAATGAATAAATAAAGGAGGAAGAAATTCATTACTTCTTATGAGTTTTCAGGATGCCTGGAGTTCTGCTCCATGTTGTTTTTAGGTAGAATTTCAGTTATCCAAGGCAAAGCTAGGCTACAAGGTCATATGTGCTTCACTTTGTGTCTCATTCTTTTAGTAGTTATGGATGATACGGTGAGCTCAGCCTGGATAGCACAGTTCTCCCTCTCTCTCTGTCTCTACCACCCCCACCCCCGTCATCCCAGAGCTTCCCCTCTCTGGGTGTCTCGTGTGCCTTCCTATGTGATCACTTCTTGTAGCCATTCTATAAGGGTTACCATAGTTCTTGGATGGAATCCAAAGACTTAAAAGGGGAAAAGATCAAGCCTTGTGAAGCATAGTTTCAAGATGACTTGAAGTTGTTGTACAAGTTTCCTTGGCTCACCATTCATATATAGCAATTAGTTTAAGGGAGACATGGAAATTTAGTTGATGTAAGAATAGCAGAATCTAGAAATATTTGATAATTTGGCAAAAGGGAATTATTTTTCTCTAGCAATATGTAAGACAGATTGTAGCTCTTTCTCAGTAATCATCCTGTTACCATGAGGGAAGTTAACTGTGTAATGAAGGTGAATCTAGAATATCGAGAATAAGTTTAGAACCAACCTCAGTATTAACAAATCCCTGTATGTATGGCAATAAGTATGTACAGTAAATATTTTGAAGTTTGTGGGTCATACATTCTCAGTGGCAAGAACCAAATGCTGACATTTTAATCTGAAAGTTGCCAGGGACCAAAGTAAGCAAATGTGTGTGCTGATTTCCAACAAAATTTTATTTTAAAAAATAGACCATAGGTTTTATTTGGTCTTTGGGACAGTTTACTAATATTCGGTTTAAAAGATTGGAATATCAACAGAATTTTTAAAAAAGAAGAGGAAGAGAAGGAGGAGGAAGACAACAAAAATTTAAATACCTGGGTACCATAGACTGCAATTTGTCTTGGGTACCAAATGGACATTGACCAAGGATAAAAAATAGAGACTTTGTTCTTTAAAAAGTTTGTAGATGATAGTAATGTGGACCTAAGGCTAGAAATACTGATTTATAATGATTAAGAACAGCCTAGAAGAAAAATTGGAGAGGCCACTGACCTATTGAAAGAGGGCAAGAAATGTGGCAGAGGAGAGTGAAAGAAAATGAAGACTTTGTTTCAGGGAAAATAATGATAAAATATTTCAAGGAGGAAGGAAGATAATAATAATAAGATATATTTAATAAATGCTAGTCATGTTATGCTCGCTTGACATGAAATTGCACAAGATGCTTATGAGACCCATTTAGATATGCATTTTAGATATGTATTCCCTCTTTTGTAAGAGATGACTAAACTGAGACATACAGATGGAGTAATTTGCCAAAGATCACCAAGTATGTAATGGAAGAACTGAAAAGGTCCAGCTTTGCAGTACTGGACTTTGTTCAAGTGTGTTAAGAACTGAAATCAAGAAAAATGTTCATTTTCTGTAGAAAAATACATGGAAAGTTTACTTTAACATCAGTTTCAGTGACAGACTGAATGAGAAAAGCCAATAAGCATGTGCAAGCTCGGGGAAAATAAGGAGGATAGAAATAGAATCCTGTCATTCTTGTAAGAAGTTTCACTGGTAAGTGGCATATAGAAGTTCACACGGTTCAATCAAGTTTATTAAAAAGTTCACTTCTAATATAACAGGTGCTTGCATTGGGTTCCTATTTCCATATTTAAATTCTGAAGGAATTTAACAGAAAGAAAATTTGAAAAGAACACATGACATGAGAAGCAGAGGTTTTGAAAGGTGGGAGAGTTGGGATCCAGAATAAACATGAGAGGGTTGGCCTTGGCCAAACAAACATTTTATTAATTTTTACAAGGAGAAATTACAGTAAGGACGTACATGCAAATTGGTATGTAAGTTGATTTGTAGAAAACAAGTTCTGTGTCCCCATTTGAGGGCTTTTGTTTGCCCTGCAAATTAGCTATCCAAGAAAGACCATTTGGAAGAATGGACGTGTCCGTAAAAAGGAGGAATTAGAGCTGAATAAAATAGGAAAAATGTGAAATAATCTCTGCAAATATAGGACAGTGAGCTTAGTTGGGAAAAGTGACATGATTGCTCAGCATTATTGTGGCATACTTGTGGGGAGGATCATGAATCTGGAGTCCTGTTGGCTACACAATGGGAATTGCTTCATCCTTAGTACAACTACTCTGGAAAAGGCCTAGGGAAAAAATTTGTCTTCATTCAGGGTGAAGATTTTGGCAGAAAAGTTTTGGAAGGACTAGACTACCACCAGTAGACTGAGATAATGATGTCCAGTACATCATCGTGTTCTTATGATAATTAATTAGGAGGTGCAGAATTGTCTCCAGACTCTTAGTCCTTTCTCCACAGTTATGCTTCACTAAACTTTCAACACCATTTACTTATTGTGCTAAATAATCAAATTGTTAGAGTTTTTCCTTGCCTACCAAGTTTTTGCCCAAAATTATAAAAGCAATCTTTAAAAGATTAATTTAAGTAACCAGATAAAACAGATACTGTAAAGTTTTAATACATAACTTTTCCTGAATTAATTTTAAAATAACACCTTTTAAAACACAAAGGTAAAACATTGTTTGTTGAACAATAAAATCTTCCTTTACTATCCAAGAAAAAAATAGGTATCAAAATAATTAGCAAAATCTTAAATATTATTTTATTTCTGAAACATATTAAGAAGTAGAGATATAAAGTATTATAATACAAATAAAACAAAACTCTTTTAGTGTACTTCATAACTTACATTCTCTTAAAACTGAAAGAAAAAGTAGAAAAAATTTATTAAATAACTGTTGTAAGAGAATATATATAATACAATATATATTTAAAGCCTTGCATATTTTCCTTTGATATTAATAAATTGATATTTATAGATTGATAATAATTGTTTTTAAATTCCCTAGTTAAATTAATATATTTTATCACAAATAAATGCAATGTAAAAGATAATTATAAAAATGTTTAATTTATATTTAAGTATCTTCATCATTTAACCTGTGCTTTTAGTGAGGATTTGTAAGGCATAGAAGAAGAAAAGGGGTTGAGTGGGTTGATGCACGCCTGTAATCCCAGCAATTGAGAGGCTGATGCAGGAGGATCTCAGTGGGTTCGGGGACAGCCTCAAATACATAGTGAGATCCTATCTCAAGAGAAAAAAAAAACGATGGAAGGTTGTTCTTTGCCTTTATTTTTGACTCTTGCTGGAAACTATGAATAAAGATGTAGAATTTGAAGTATACAATTTAGATGGGCAAAGAGGAGAGATGAGAGGGGAAGAGAGGGGACTGAAGTTGGAGAGAGCACAGTAACTAATTATTCTAAGAAGTGTGCTGTAATAAAAGGCAGACATTTTAAAGTTGTTGTTGGCTAAGCTAATGGTCTCTGTCTTCTTTTCCTCTTCCTCACTCTGGAATTGAATCATCAGTACCTTATCAAGCAGCTTCACTCCGCTCTGAAACTGGATAGAACTACAGGAATACCAATGGCCTTGCAGGAGAAGAAAAAGGCATATTCTGTATAGAAGAATCAAAAAGTTGTTTGTGTAGCTGAAGGGAATAAGAGGGAGAATAAAAAGATTGTGTTAAGGGAGCAAGTTTCCTAAATGCCCAAGAAGAGAATGTTCCTTGGATTCGTGTTCTTGAGTATAGATCGACCACTCATATTAAGTAGTTATGCATTTTGTGGGATATGATTGCTCCTCTTTAGTCCTCAAAACTCTTGGATTTAAATCCTGGCAAAGATAACTCAAACTGGAACTGCTTATGCTTAATTCATACAAAAGTATCATATGCTTGAGAACCTGACACAAAACAAATAAATACTTATAGCAACAATTGTATACTCTAGACTTTACGAAGATGTTGTTATCTCTTCCATAGACTGGAGCAAAAATAGAGAGGACAATTTCTTCTGGTTTAATTTCAGGTGTTATTTTTATTAATTTCAAATTTACTTTTAGAATAAATTTAAATTATGAGTCATAGTATATCTGTGTTTGATACATCTTCTCTTTGAAACAAAAACACTTATCTTAATTTCAAGGAATAATAGAAAGCTTTGAAATGTTATTTTCATTTAAAAGCCATCTGCTAAATATCTAACATACATGTAGAATGGAAAATATTAGATAATAGATACATAAAATAGTTTAATGGGAAAGAAAATAAATATACTGACATTTAAAGCATAATGACTGCTGAGATAGGATAAGTCCTGGATGTTATTAGTATAAATATGAGAGCATTTTTAATCTAGCTGTCAGGATTAGGGTATGCTTCCAGGAAGAAATCGAAGAACTGGAAATATTCTAATAAGACTGGAACCTGAGTTTTTAGGTGGAAGTTGGCAATTTCAGGTGAATTTTGAGGTGCTGAGTGATGAAGCTTGAAAGTTGGTCTATGAATGCCCCTCTATATTTTACTATAGTTTATTATGCATAGTAAAGAATATGAAATTTTTCTTGAGTTCTGTTGGAGAAACTGAAAGAATTTTGGCAAGGAAAAGAAGTGACTGTATTTCAGCTGGATTTATACATTATGTCTTTGGAATATATTTTTGAAAATCTGACATTGGGTGGAGATCATCCAGGTATTGATTCAGTTCTGATAAATCAAGGCACCAAAACCCAGTGGAACATAGACGGGAGTGACTGATAAGTTAAAAGATAAAGAATTGGGGTGAAAGGAGATACTCAGGACCCTAGTCCAGACACCTGACAGATAAATGGACAGTAAAGCAGATGTGTATTCTGTACATCAGGATCAGTACATTTGGGGAGAGATATGTGAAAGATGTATATTTATTACTTTGACTGTTGATTACCTTCTCTAAGTACTTTAATTTAGTTGGATTAATTTAATTTAGTTGTGACGCCTTGACTAGACACCACGTGGCCTGGGTAAGGCACTTCAACACAGGTACAAAATGCTACTTTGCTTCTACAGGTAATAAGATTAACTCACATGCTAGGCCAATTGTCCAGAAATGTCTACATTCATTGCCCTTTTTCTTCAGTGTGTAGCTCAGATATTAATAGAGATATCCTTTTTTGGCTGCCACTGAGAACCGTGGTTTATTTACTATCTCCACATTCCCTGTAGGTCTAGTTCCATTAGCTGCTTCTCTCAATTTGTAGGCCATTATGTTAATTGAAAACTACTGACTTCTGACTGTGATCTATTACTCTAGGGTAAGAGCATCTGTGAGGATATTAAGGAGCCATCTCTACAACAACTTTTCCTACCATCACCCTGACCAGAAGGGGAGAGCCGCCTCTGACTGTCTCAGTAAATCTGGTGCTCCTCTCACCTGTGCATTCCTAATGGTCTTGGTGAAAAATGAATCCTCTGGGCTCTGCAAAAGAGACCTTCTAGTTCATATAATATGTAAATGTCTTCATTCCCATCGTTTAGCCTCTCTATTCCCATCGATAAAGGGGAAATAATATAACTGCCAACCTGATAGATGTCAGATGTGCTGAATTGTTCCCAAAAATTGAAGAATGAATTCTAAGGAACAACAGAGGTTAAGAGTAGGAAAAATTTATTGAGAGAGATAGCCCTTGAGAGAGAGTTGGAGACCTGAAAGTGAGTTGTCAAAGAGTCCACTGGTCAAAGGAAGTTTTATAGAGCAAAATCCAGAGGTGGGTACAAAATCATGAGATGGGTACAAATGGGTCAAAGCTATGATCAAGTGATAAGATTACAAGTAGAGTCACTTAGGTAACATTGATCCAAGGGGAAAGCAGGTCATGCAGCGAGTGTACATGGAAAGAACAAAGTCTTTTTTAGGAGGGGATGGAACAGGAAGTCTTGGTCACCCACCATGGTCACCGATGTCTATCTAGACTTTCTTGGACCAGTGGACACCACCTCTCCCTTGGGGAGGTATATAGGCCTCTGTCTTTCTGTCTTTAACTTTTTAAAGTTAATCTTACACGATATAATGTCATTCATCATTGGAAATTTGTACCTTTACATAATCCATCTTGGTTCTTATTTTTCCCCATTCCCTGGCCCTCCCTTCAACCCCTCGATCCCTCCCTATCTACAAAGACTGCTTCCATTTTTTTCATTTTCTCATATTAATTCCATTCCCTTCTTTCCTTTCCCCTACCCCTCCCACTTCCCCCTCCCCTTTGCACTTTTTCTTCCTATTTCACATTATTTATTATATCTTGAGGCCTGACCTTCAATAGATGCACCTCAGGCCACAGTTGTAATGTGTTCTCATCCTCTGTACTTACTCCCTCGAGGGCCCAGCCCTGTATGGCTGCTTGTAATATTTTCACCTACCTTAGCTATCTATATTACCATGTTTAGTATCTGCCAAAGGAAATCAGGCATCTCTACATAATCAACTGAGTTCCTCACTACTTCAGTAAGAATGGCTTTCATTAAGAAATCAAATAATAACAAATACTGGCAAGGCTGTAAGGAAAGAGAAGTCCTTCTGCATTGTTGATGGGAATGTTAACTAGGATAACCACTATGGAAATCAATAGGAAAATTTCTCAAAAAACAAAAGCTAAAATTTTTACTTGACACAGCTAATCCTCTTACAGGTATCTTTTTGAAAGAATTAAAGACATCATATTATAATGATACATGTACACTTGTGTTTATAGCAGCATGACTCATAATAACTAAATAGTGAAAGTGGCCTATCTTCATCAACAGATGAATAGATGAAGAAAATGTGGTATTTATGCACAGTGGAGTGCTATTCTGCCATTAAGAAGTATAAATGAGAGTCATTTGTAGGAAAATTGATACACCTTGAGACCACAAGTAAAATAAATCAGATATATTTATTTATGTAAGCAACCCAAAGTATAAATCATTTAAACACCAAAATATGAAATAGATAAAGGTAATAGGGAGATAGATCTTTCGCAAATGGGAAGGGGACTGAGAGATGTAGGGAAAGAGAGGAGAGTGGAGGGGAAGGGGATGAAAAAATAGTTAAGACATGTTATGTGCAAGTACCCAGACTCCACAATGAATATAATCATTATTGCTGAAAACATACACTAACAAAAATTAAAATTTAAAAAGACAAGAAAATCATGGTATAAAATAAATGAATATGTCTAATTTTAATCTTTCATAAGCTGAAACCCAGTTTTCCCAGAACCATTTATTAAAGAGGCTATCTTTCCTCCAGTGAGGGTGTTTGGCTCCTTTGTCAAAGATAAAGTGGCTAAGTGTGTCTGGAGTTGTTTCTGCATCTTCTAATCTGTTACTGATTAGATTAATCACTGATCCTCGGGTCTGTTTCTTTGCCAGTACCATGCTGTTTTTATCACAGTAGCTTTGTAGTATAGTTTCAAGTTGGGGATTGTGATAACCCTGCCTTGTCTTTGTTGCCTAGAATTGCTTTTGCTATTTTGTTTGTCTTCTGATTCCAAATGAATTTTTGGACTGTTTTCTCTATGGGACACATATGTAAATCCTAATAGTTTCTCTGGTGTGAGAAACTGCAAGAGTAAATGAGGACCCAAATATATAATAGATAATGTAAAATGGGAAGAAAATGTCCAAAATGGAAGGGGAGGTAGGGAGGAAGGTGGGGGAAGGGAAGGAAAAATATGAGAAAAGGGAAAAAGGGAAACAAAGTTTTTGTAAATATGGAGGGGTGGAGGGGTGGAAGGGAAGGAAGGGGAATGGGAAAAAAACAAGAACCAAGATATATCATGTACAGGTATACATTTCCAATGATGAATGTGATCATAATGTATACCTAAAATGTACCAATAAACTTAATGGAAAAAATAAAATGAATAAATATAAGAATTCTAAATTAAAGTTTTAAAATGACCATTATAATTTCTATTATCTATCTAGGAGTCATACTAACCTTCTTTTTCCCATGCACTGAGAAACTATTCCACAGCCTAAGAAAGTACCTACAAGTCAAAAAATAGTTTATCTAACCTATCTTTATTTCCCTGAAGCAGAAACCTACAAAATATTTCCAAAGGACTTATTTGTCTTCTGCTAGTGAATGCCAGCTAATTGTTGGAATTCTTTCAACGTGTGTTCTTTTTACTCTCTCCCAGGGCCTAATTCTTCAGTTAGGTTATGTTGCAATATTTGATTAGGCTGTGGAGCCAATAGACATGGTGAGAACAATTCCTGAAGCGTAGGGGACCTGCTGCTTTGTTTGAAGAAGGTGCAGCATTTTCCCTCCAGGAAGAAATGCTAACACTTACTGGTGGTGAAAGATAGGGAACCTATCCAAGCCTAGAAGGTTTAGTAAACACAACAAAGACAACATATTCTGGAGCAATCATTCACATTTCTTCTTTTTAACCCTCAGAGTTCTATGTTTTTCACTATGCAGTCACAACTTTGGCGAAAGTGAGATTTACACACAATGAAGTGCCACTCTCCCATGAAGCAGGATAAGTTTGAGTCATGAGTAGGAAAACAGGTTCACCTTGAGACCATAATGTTAAGTGGAATTAATCAGGCAAAAAAGGTTAACTATCAGATGGTTTCTTTTCTATTAGAAACGAGAAAGCAAAATAAAAGATAGATAAAAGGAAAAGGGAAATACATATGATGCAAACGGGAAGGGGACCAAGAGATTCAGGGAGGGGTGAGGGAGGAAAGGGGAAGAGAAAAGGGATGATGAAAGAATTAAGATGTATTGTGTACATGTATCAATTCCTCATGGGGAATATAATCATTCTGTGTTGCAAACATGTACCAGTAAAAATAAAAATACAAAAAGAAATCAGAAAGACATGTGCAGTGTGGTTCTCAGACAGTCTTTTCCACACTAGGAGTTCTCAAAAAGTAGTCATTAAAAACTTGCACCTTCTTTCAGAATAAGCCTGCCTACAAATCCATGCCCTGCTTACCGCTTTCTCAGGAACTGCCATTGAATAGCCTCAGAAATATCTGATGTATTTTGGTCCATAACACCTAGGAGAGCTGGCCCAGTAAGTAAGCTCTTCAGGTTTGTGACAGGAGAGGAGTGTTTTATTGGCCACCATATGAGAGAGGACAGGGGAACAACTGAATAAATATAGACAGTGGAAAACAAATAGGATGAATGGAGGAGAGGTTTTCGACATGGTAGGTTTGGTTGGCATGAAAACTCATAACAAAAGCACCAGTAACAAAAACAACGAATGATCTAAACGGACTTTCATGTATATATGCATCTCAGAAAGAAAGTGAATTGAGACTTGCTACAGCTGCAGAGTTTGCCTGCTCTCTCAGCTGAGAACTACTGCAGGGATTGTAGGTACCTCCAGTCTAACATTAAAAAACAGCAACAAAGTTGCCTGCTTCATCTCAAGGAAACTCAGTTTTTAAAGCTAGAGGATGCTATGATCCTAATACTAGGATTTCTTATTTTTTCATTTGACTTAAGTTTGATTTACAGAATTAGAATATAAATTATGTGATTACATTTACTAAAATGTAGTGCATACTTCCTTAAGAATTCAAACTTTCAGGCTTAGTTATCAAACTGTTTCTTTAGTTGAAATCCTTTCTTGTGTTATGAATAATGTCTTTGTATATATTTGAAGTTCCTCACATTCTCTCTTTCGGAACATAATGTCCTTCCTTACTGACCTTGACTTTAACACTAAAATAAATACCAAAGTCTTCAAAACACATTTTTCACTATAAGAAATGATATGGATTTTGAATTTTGCCCAAGGTAGGTTTTTTGGAAAAATGGCTTATTTCAGTATCTTTATGGATATATTTGTAGCGTTTTATACTTTCAATAATAATAAACACCAAAGTCGCAATAAACCTTGACTGTATCCCTGCTGCTATGCCTCCTCCTCTAATTATATATTTGACTGAAGTAACGTAAAGGAACATTTTACAACAGTCACTTTAGACTATTGGGAAATCCCCGTGATTATCTTCCCCCTTCATTTAGTTGAGTGGAAAAGGTTCCTGCCGTTTTCTCTACCTCGTAACTCAGCAAACAAAGCCACCTAGGATACGTAGTGATGAGAACCACTGATAGAAGTTTGACACATTCAGGTTTACTTTTCAGGGGGCAATTTTTAAAATTATTTATCGTCAGTCCTCTATCCATTTAGTGTCATCTCTATAGCTAGCCTAATGTGATCTAAGTACTGTTTCCTTTACACGGACTTTTAAAAAGCTGCATCAGGAAAATCACTCTTAATTTTATGAAGACAAATAAACTTTTGCTTCTACAATTTCTTCATAATAATGTAACAGATTAATTACCATTTCCATATCAAAATAACTAGAAAAATATGTGGAAAATGGTATTTTTAGTTATTGGTAAGTGGGAAGGTCAGGACTGACCTCCAAGAGAAGAAAAATATGACATGAACTCGTAATCACTTCAGTTTGCTAACTGGCAGCCATTTTGAGGTATGAATAATGTAGTGTTTCCTGGTGGTCTTGCTGAGATAAGCAGACAAAGGTTGCTATTCAAAAAAGATGAAGAATAAGAATCTGGGAGCCATAGTGCTAGGTAGAGTTTCCAGAGAAATCTCTATGTCTGGAGATGTATTTCATCAAGTCTCTGGATTAATGCATGTGTTTATGATATATATATATATATATATTTATTTGTGATATATATATATATATATGCACGAAAATTAATACCAAAAGAGTCCAATAAAAGACTAACAGAAAAGCTGCAGAGCAATGAATTTCCAAGAATAATAAGGGATTTGAAGAGTTTATATCCCTACTACTCAGAGTGGAAAGACATCAAGATAAATTGAAGAGCAGTATTTTCAAGAGGTTGTGTCCTGAATAGTGGCTAGATTCAAACTAAAGCCTTCTTCTGTAGTTTAATGAGCTTAAAATAAGCCTGAACAAAATCTAGCTGATCACATGTGACTTGAGTTCCAGAATTTAATCAAACATTTTTCAACAAAATGAACTAAATTACAGCACATACATGTAAAATTTAAAATGCCAACTGTTTAATCATAACTGAAATTTCAGAAAAGAGAAAATATATCATGTCACTAGAATAATCAATAGAAAAAGGCCCAGAAATAACAGAGAAAATGAAGTAGTAATAAGGAGTTTAAATGGTCATTATAAATGTGCTCTATGTAGCTAAGAATGTAGAACAAAAAACAATTATGAAGACACGGGATATAAAAGAAATACCTGGAACTAGAAAAGCATTCCCAAATTCAGCACATTTATTTAACATAGAACTACAAATTCCAGTGAGAGCAAATAGGCAAGAGAGAAAAATAAAAGGACATTGAAATTTGAAGAAAGTGAGTCAAACCGTCACTATTTGCAGATATAGAAAACTCAAAAGATTTCACAAAAAACTCTTAGAAATAACAATTTTAACAGTTTCAGAATGCAAAATTAACATACAAAAATCAGCAGTGTTACTATATGCCAATGGTGAATAAAGTGAAATCGAAAATAATCTCTCAATAACAGTTGTTACCAAAAAAAGTCTAAGAAGGAATTTCACCTAAGAAGTGAAACATACTTACCATCAAATATATAAAACATTGATAAAAGAAGATTAAGAGAACACAAAAATTAAAAACTTTCTATGTTTATGGGTTAGAAGAGTCAATATTGTTAAAATGTCCATACTGCTCAATTCTATCCGCAAACTCAGTGTAAAATACCTTCCTAGCAAAATACCAATTCTTTTCTTAAAAAAAAACTATAAAAGCAATCCTAAAAGCTGAATGGAACCATAAAACACCAGAAGAATCAAAAAAGTCTTGAGCAAACAGAAAAAGGAGGAGACATTATATACCTGACTTCAAAATATAGTGCAAGTTATACCAATTAAAACTGCAAGAAATAAAGACAGATGCAAGGATCAATGGAATAATAAGGAACCCAGAGGTAAATCCATGAACTTTCATCCAACTGACTTTAAACAGGGCTTTCAAGACAACACACTAGATAAAGATCTATCTTTTCAATAAAGGGTAGTGGGAAATTTGGGAATCCACATAGAGAAGAAGAAAATTAGACTTCTATCTCCAAAACCTAAAAAAATATCAACTCAAAATTTATTAAAGACTTCAATAAGAGACCTGAAACTATGGAATTATGAAAAGGAATTAGAATTGTCAAACATGTTTTGCACAGGATCCTAAGTACACATGAGACAAAAGCAAAAATAGAAAAATGAGATTTGCTCAAACTAAAAAATTTCTCCACAGGAAAGGAGCCAATCTGAATGAAGACACAAACTACAAAATGAGAGAAAATATTTGCCCACTGCATATCTGACAAAATGTTAATAGCTATTCTATAAAAGAAATGAAAACAACTCAATAGAAGGAAAATAAATAACATAACTAGAACATGGACAATAAACCTAAGTAGACTTGTCTCAGAAGAGGACATACAGATGAGCAACAAATCCATGAAAACAACAATATTCACCATCACTACTCATCAGGGAAATGTTAATCACAGCTGTAATAAGATATCACTCCACTCCACTTAGATGGATATCATCAAAAAGATCAAATATAACAATTATGGTCGAGGATGTGTAGAAAATGAAATTTCACACGCTAATGGTGAAAATATGCAGGAGCAGAGTCACTATGGAAAACAATGTAGAGGTTCCTCAAAAAATTAAAAATGAACTGCTATAGGATCCTGCAATCTCATCACTGGGAATTTGTATAAAGGAAATAAATTTAAAGTGATGGAGAGACATCTGCATATTCATGTTTATTTACAATAACCAAGATATGAAAACAACTAATGATTGGATAAAAAATGTAGCTCATGAGCAAAATAGGATACCGTTAGGCCACAAAAAGAAAAATATCTGTCACTTATGACAATATGGATGAAACTAGAGATAATTCTGTGAAGTGAAATAAGCATCCCATGAGCTCACTCATGCATGGAATCTGGAATAGTTGATGTCATGGAAGTGGAAAGCAGAGTGGTTATGACTGGAGGCCGAAGAGAGTTAGGGGTACTTGAGTGTTGGAGAAGAATTATGGGACTCAGGAAGAAGTTCTGGTGTGCAATTTCAGAATGTATTGTAGGGTAATAATAACGAACTATATATTTCAAAAATTGAGAAGAAAGAATTTTTAATGTTTTTAACCCTAAAGAAATGATGTTTAAGGATATATATATATGTATATGTTGAACTAGAAGTTACACAACAAATTCATATATTAAAACAAATTATTGCATTAATGTGTATGATTTTATATGTTTCAGTTTACAAAGTAAATCTAATTAAAATTTGAAAAACAGAGAACTGGTGAATGCAACTACATTTACACAAGAAACAAAACAATTTCTACACCATCTCTTCTGCCACTCAGGTAAGACAAAGCACTTTAATATTTATTTTATGAAGTCAATACTAAACAAAAATATCTAATATTAACAGCAATAAAAATATGCTGATGACCAATATTCCTGATGAAAAGAGATACAGTTCTTAAGAAAGATATTATTCTTAACATATAACATCTTAAGACATAATTCTTAGAAAATTTAATACAAGATTATATAAAATGAATAAGACATCATGACTACCATCATGAACACGTTTGGTCTATCCCAGAAGGAAAAGTAGTTTCAGCATATGGAAAGTAAACACGCGTCATTCACCATAATAAACTAAGCTAAAAATCATTTGACATTGTCATCACACATAGAAAACTCCCGTGATAAAATTAAATATACCTTCTTCGCGATACAAATTCTGAGCTACTTATGCATAGATCCACTCATTTCTCACTAAAGAACAAAAATAGATTTTAAGAAATGTCTGTTTGATGATTTTAATATCGTGTGAACATCATGGTTGTTTTGTATTTACGCAAACTAAGAAGGGTGTGACAACCCTGGGTGACATAATCTAACAGGACAGCTGTCTGCTACAAAGTCCATTACTGATGAAAAGGTTACATGCGCAGTGCATGACTGTGCTAACTTCTGCACCTGCTAAAGGCACATATGGAAAAATGAAAACTGGAATCCTACTTAATTGTAAGAGGTTTTTTTTCTGCTAACATAGAGAAGATAAAGACATTTCCCATAATCACCTTCACTAAACTTTGTCCTGAAGGTCAAAGCAAATGAAATAACACAAAAGAAAAAAAAAAATGTAGTTCTGGCCTTTTGTTTAATCAGCTTTCTCAAATCCAACCTTATCTTCAAGAAATACAATGACATTGATTATCCCAATTGTCCTAACATTTGCCATTCTCAGTGGCTTCAAAACCTGTTGTTAAGAAGTGATTTATAAGGCATTTCAGTCCAGATGGGCTAGATTATGCTGCAGAAATAACTAAGCCCAACATTTCATTGACATAGAATGACAGTATCTTCTTTCTTATTTAACTTATATGTCCATTTTAAGTTATTACTGAAGTCTAGCATGATTATACTTTCTCAGGAAAGCAGAGAAGCGGCATACATTTCAGCACTGTTCTTAATTATGGAAGAGGAAAAGAAAGCACACTGGAAGAAGTCCTTGCAATCAAATTGTGTCCCAGCAAGTGGCATATGCAGCTACTTCTGCCCCTGGTCTGGAACTAGTCCCATTCCCCCTCACAAATGTCAGAGAGGATCAGGAAGGCAATCTTTGCCAATGGATTCACTGGAATATTTTTAAACATCTTAATGATTACACTATTAGGCATTTCCAAATGGCCAGTTAAAAATATTCAGAATATTATCTAAAATAAATATGTAAATAATCTATAATTCTTAATTGGCAAATCAAACAGAATAAATCACATTTTCAGCTATGCTTATGATTTTTAAATAGTCTTTTAAATTCTCAGTTTAATGTCTAATTCCTCATAAGTAACTTACATTTATTTAAAAATAAGCTCACCTTCTCCCTGATTCTGCAAATGCATTTTTGGGATTTTGTGTATTTCATGACAGAGAAAACCATAAGCTAAGTTAACTTAATTCAATAGTACTGATATTTTTACTGTATTCATGCTCGTGTGCATGTGCATGCATCTATCACCACATACATATACACACATATACACGTAGATATACACATATACATATAGATATACAAATATACACACATGTACACATAGTTCAATGATAAAAATAAGCACTTTCCCTAGATGTTTTTCAGATGCTTTTTTTCCTCAATCTTAACACTAGGATAATTTTTAGCAAATACTTCAATTCTGAACATATGTATTCATTTTCACTATAATAATTTTCTATTTATATCACATAAATATACATTAATGAAAGACTAGTTTATAAAAATGATTCCCATGAATATGTCATAAATCTGATATTAGCAGTAATATTATTAGCTAGTCAGCATCATTTGTGATGAGGCAATTAAACAGCTTATCTTTATAGTTAATTGAGTTTTAGTTAAGTTTTTACACGACAAAGAAAAATACACTGACCATTTCTACCATGTCACACTCAATTTATTTTGCACCCTTATAAGTACAAACTATGGACTTAGGTTATAAGTTAAGTTTTGTTAGAATTCTAAGATTAATACTGATATCAGATGTTTTCAGTTAATTCTCAAACTCTATGTACTATAATAATGACACTGTAGCCCCCTTCCTCACTGCTGAGAATGAAAGATTAGCGAAAGGAGCATTAAGGGAAAATAGATGAAAGGGTTTATGGTAGGAGGAAATGAAGGAAAAAGTAAGATAGAGCCATAGTTTGTTTTCTTATGAAATGATTTGGAAAAAATCTCCTTACCAAATCAACATAAACTTTATAAATTAACCTTGCAGAATATAACGGGGTAATACAATTAGGGTTTAATTTTTTGTGTGTGGTATATAAAACAATATATTAATTTTAAATTCTTTTATAGCAAGCACATTACATTACAGAAATATAATTTTTGGCTGATAATTTCTTAATTTATGAAGTGGGCAATATGTATTTTCGATTACATGGTAATTGACGCACAGTATTTGGAGCATGTGTAGTACATGAAGATAAAATTAATCTTATATATGAAAAAGTATATGTTAATTTTTTGGGGCAATTTCCTAAAATATTAAATAAAAATAGTTCTTCAATTGCATAGCACTTTCTTCTTCATCTCCTTTCAGTAATGTATATCTTATGTCTTATTTTCTTAACTGTACATCCAAAAGTCTACTTTTACTGAAAATAAAAGAAAATTATTATTTCTTGATGTTATTTTGAGCCACAGAACAATATCTTACTCAGATTATGAAGCAAAAATATGTACAACAACATTTTTTTCCAAAATTACACAAATGAATTTATGTCGGTCTGAGATAACTATTTTAAATTTCCTCCCATTAGTTTTGAAATCTGGTCACTTTGGAGACCAACAAATGAGGCAACATAATATATTAACAGAGTCATGAGTGAATCTCTTGATAGGTGTATTTTAAGATAGTAACATTCATCTTTGACTTAAACCTTGCACATACTCTCTTAATGAACAGAGTTTATTGAGACTGACATGAGTAATGACACCTCCCATGTTCATTGACAACCTCAAACACAAGTCCAAGAGACCACTCTGGTATTTTCTGGTTAAAAAGCTGATTTTCACACTTACTGTGCCCCCATACAGGTTGTAAGATGCAAACTCACCAACATGTGTCTATTGAATTCTCCCCTGTGATGCTGATGATGTTACAAAGATATTATATGTTCCCTTTTCTTTCTTTTTTCCCTTTTTCTTTTCTTGGTTCTCTTTTTCTCTCAGTGTCTTCTGGGCAATTTTATACTTTAAATTATAAATATACTTTTGAATCATGAGTATGAATGCCTTGTATGTACATGCGTGCCTTGACTGTATATGCATAACAGTGTCTTGGTTCTTTTAAGAATTGCAAGCAGATTTCAAAGATGTTTCATAGTCTCACATGTTACTTAAGAGAAATTCATATGGGGATATAAAAATTGTCAAGCAACCAAACTGCCTGATTGCACATGAAAAAAAAAAGCTTTCAAAAGTAAACAAAAATTATCTTTCTTTGTCTAGAAGTTGAAGATTTTGATTCGTTTTGCTCTCTAGTACCTATGTCAAAGCCATAATCTTTTCCCTTGCTTTTTTAGTCAAAGTGAAGTTATCTTTCCCACAAATGAGGTAAGAAAATGGACAATACTAATAAGGTATCTCAATATTTTCATTGTGAGCAGGCAATTAAAAATTTTTAGCTTAGAGATTATCTTCAAAAGAATTTTTTTACCACCGTATTTTCCTAAAGAATACGACAGTACCATGTATGAAGATTGTAATAGAATACTCTATGCTATCTTAGAAACTATTTAGAAGAAATAAACATTTCATTGAATAAATAAGATGGGTTAACAAATTGTTATTGCTTTCAAAGTATAAAGTACAGATATTTCAAGGAGAATAAGGATGAATTAGGGTTAAATTTAACTATAATATTGATTTAGATTGAACTCTGCAAAAAAATCTACGTATGCTATAATATCAAATTGGAGTAACCCTGGCTTTCTACTTGCATGAACGACAGGTTAGATCAATGTGATGTGATTTGCTACAGAAAGTAATCAGGTTATTGGGACATCCTTTCACGCTGTGGGGTAAGCGTAACTCTTAATACATATGTTTTACATCAGGCATGCTTTCATTTTTCTTGATGGAAAATCTATGGGAAAATAGTAGCTCCATCAAGTTAGTGAGTAAACAAGACCATTATTTCAAAGCAGATTATGCTCATTGACTCTGAAGAATGTAGCAATTTATATTACTTATAATTCCATTTTGACTGGGCTTAGTAAATGACCTATAGTGCATTTAGTAAATTCAGTAGTCTTAGTAACTTCTTAATTAATTACAAATCATAAATTAGAATCTAAAAGCCCTTGAGCATGTAATTAATAAAATTTTCAAGCATAATAAAACTCAGAAGATAAAATATGCTTTATATAAAGCTAAAAATTAATATAATATAGTTTTTTGGAGGTGTAAAAGAGGCTTAACATGTTATAGGGGATTGTAAATATTAAAAGCTATTTTGAAAATTCACCCAGTTATGGAAGACATTAGTAATGATTTATAAGTCTGTTTCATCATCCTTCAGAAAAGCTCTGAAACACAAGCAGAGTTTTTGGTATTTTGTCACCCTCAGAGAAGAATAATTTCTAATTAAAATGAATCTGGCCAATTATTTTACCATGCTATGTTTTAGGGTAATAATAACTAACATTTACTGAAATATGGCTTTTTAAATAGAGCATTTCAAGATAAACAATAATGCAAATTTTGATGCCTTGTGCCAAAAAAGAAAAAAACAAAAACTATTTTAATTCTTTGGGAAGCATTTTGTTAATCTGATCAGAGAAGGCCAAGTAAGAAAGGCAGGGGAGGCTTCAGACTCAGTTCAGAAGAGTGAACACATAGTCTTCGGACATGGGCTCTGCAGCAGCAAACTTCCCTTGGACCTGACCTCCTTTAAAGAAATCAGGTGAAAAATAAAGAGGAAATGATTGGAGTAGATTTTGTGTGGTTCTGCTCAATCAACACGTCCATTAATATAACTCTCACTTTTATTAAAAAGTTTCAACAACCACAAAGTTTTCTGTTAAAAAATGTAAATAGGCTAGGGATTGGGTCACACACAGGTAATCCCAGCATGCTGAGAGGCTGAAGCAGCAGAATCACAAATTCAAGCCCACCCTTTGTAATTTAGCAACTTAGTGAAACCCTCTCTCAAATAAAAAAAAAAAAATAAATACAAGTTTGGGGATGTAGCTTAGTGCAAAAGCTTTGAGTTCAATCTTTAATACCATGTCAGAATGAGAGAGAGAGAGAGAGAGAGAGAGAGAGAGAATATCTCAATAAAGTTTTGGCTCTAAAATATGATTATCCATTCTCAGGAATGCTTTCAATATATTATTTATGTAGAATTAATATGCAAAATTTGCAAAAGCTTATTTGATATATGTATATGATATATTACAGTATATGGACCTATAGAAAGTTTATAAATGCAATAGAATAGGATTAGGGTCATTTTTATTGTATAAGGAAGTTTTTACAAAGAAAAAAGTAGATTATGAGTTTTCCTTTGGTTCTCTTTCACATGCTTGGTAATCATATTTTAGTAGGTTAAGAGATTGTTCAGGAAATTATTAAAATTTTGATAATGATCTCTCACTTTGAAGGGTAAAAAAATCAAGTAAATATCAATCCCTGTGACCAATACATATAAAAGTGCTAAATAGGTTAATGTGTAAAAACACTTAGATTTAGCTAGTATCTTGGTCCAATTGTTTTATTTAAAAATTATGATTTATGGTACAATACAGATTTAAAATACAAATTTATTGATTTTTTTCTTGACTATATTACTGTATTTCTGGGAATGAATTAAGTCTATTTAACATGTACTTAGCCCATATAAAAAGAAAAATTTACAAACCTTATACTCTTTAACTATGAGAAGTGGTAAGCCAATTGCATTGCTTCTAAGAATATTAAAATGACATGATCTACAAACTCTCTCTTTCTACCTCATGACATTGTACTTCTTTCCTTTTGACAATCATTTGATGAAAAATAGAAATATAACTTGATGAAATCAGAAATTTATCCAATTGTTACTGTTAATGGGAAGGATGGCATTTTGAGGAATAAGTAATTCTGTTGTGAAGTTCTGGGATCCAATCCCGTCCTCTAGTGCAAAGGCTCTGGTTATATTTGCTGTAGCTCTAGGCAGTGACAAGGGATGTGCACAGGACTGCAAGAGAGTTACAGTTGGATTTAGTGGAAAAATGAGAGATGAGGGCCTGACAGAGTGGAAACGTGCATGGAACATGGAGTCAGAGCACAGGGAGAGTGTGCTGTGGAAATAGAAGTAAACTAAATCTTCAGACTGGCAGCTAAAATGACACTTAGAGGGTTGTTTTCCTCAACACTCCTGAGCCCCAAAAGAAAATGAGAACTAAAACTATAAAAAGAGAAACACAAAGAATCTCTCCTAAACTTGGAATTGTTACCTAGAAAAGGAAAACTGACAATAACTTACAGCATTTCCCTTACACAGAACAAAGTGATGGTAGGGCTGTGTGTGATGACAGAAAGAAATGGACTATTGATCTAGTTTTGTGAGCCTTCTAAACAAGAGGATTTAGATCACCACACAAACGATTGTGAAGGTAGCTCACAGGGACCCCCAACCTGTAGCATAGTTACTGGGCCCTGGAACAGTGAGAGGAGGAAACTGATGAGTGTGGACAGAGAATGAAAGGGGGGCAAAGGATGCATAGTGTTCAGAACAGGCTATTAATGTATAGCTTATATGGAGCCAAAGGTCTGCTGTCTGTAAAACTGACTATAAGAAGCATGCACATTGGTACATTTTTTTACTTCAAGATACAAACTATTGCATCAGCTTCCTGTGCCTCGTTCATACATATGATTTAACACATAGCAGAGAATTAATTTCTGAGGACAATTCAGAATGAATTTCATTTCTCTGCAGAAAATGAGTCCTCAGCCAGAAAGCACTAGAAACTTGATATTGGTGTCTGTTTATAGTCAGCTCCTGGAATTGGTATTGCATAATGCACATTTTCAGCTGAAGGCTTACTTATTTCCACCTCAACTGCTTAGCTCTCATTCTAGTTTTAGTACAACCACTCTGTTGGGAAAATCTTCATACTGTAAGTCATCAGTCATTCTGATTACTGCCAAGTATACCCATTACCTTAAAGTGAGCAAAAATAATACATCATACATGACAAATTCAAATTCACACTAGTTAAAAGAACTCCTAAAATAGTTCAATTAACTTGTGGATGTTTCTGTTAGATATGCACTTTTATTGGGTGAGGTATATAAACCATACACTTTGAAAAACGTTCATTTAAATCAGATCTTCGTAGAAAGTTTGCAGACAGATATTATTTTCCTTTACTATTGGATAATCACAATATTTTCCATTAATTTTAATCATTGTGGTATAATATATGCTATTTTTAGTAAAAAAGGATATGATTATTTTTTAATTTGTTTCACTAAAGTTCTAAAAGTGTAGATTATTTAACTTAAAAATTAAATGTTTCCTGGAAGTTAAAAACTCTATTATACATATTGAATTTAACCAACTTCTCTGTGTCAGTACGTTTACCACGTATTTAAGGCCCTCATGTTTTATAATCAGCTTTTACTGGGCCTATGGAATTCTGGGAAATCTGGATTTTGTAACTCAAACTTATATTTAGTTTATAACAGAAAACTAATTGATTAATTTACATGCAACAATATTATTGCTAAGCGTATCCTTATGTTAATTAGTAACTTTGTTATCATCCCTAGTGGGGAAACTGCTTAGAATTCTATTTAAAATCAAAACATTTTTTTCCTTTTTTTCTTGATGAATTGTGTATCAGCATTAAATGCTCTTCCATGTATTTCAACAGGATGGTTGCTTCAGCCACTCTTCTCTAAGTTTTATGGTTTAGATTTGCAATGTTCTAAAGGCTTGGTGCTCAGTTAATGCAGTTTTGAAGTGATTGGAACATACAAGCCCTAATTTCATCAGATCCATTTTTTAGATCATAATTTGATGACCTTATTTAGAGCAATGGAATCAGGATGCAGGACCTCCTTGAAGGGAGTGGCCTGTGATGGTTATGATCTTCGATATCATATCTGTTCCTTTCTTGCCTGGATCTCTCATTCCCTTTCAGCTTCCTAGCTCCAATGAGGTGGGCATCTTCCTTCTGTCATGTGTTTTCACCATGATATTTCTGCACCACCACCTTCCTAGAAGCAAAGGAGTCAGCTGACTCTGGACTGACCACTCTGGAATCATGAGCCAAAATAAATCTTTCCTGTTAAGTTGTTCTCAGGTGTTTTCTCTGTGACAAAAGGGTAACTAACACACCAAGAGAATATGAGTACTAGGAAGACAAGTAGATAGGTGCTCACCAGTAGAATGAATACTGTCTTTTAAAATGTATTTAAGAAAAGATGACCAGTTTTTTTCCCACCTATTCTATTTTAGGAAAAATGTCCATAGATTGCCTCATTTTGAGGCCTCCATTACTGTTCAATGGTTAGCACTACTTGTATTTTAAATTTTATTACTTCCTATGCCATTATTTCTCATGATTTTATATTGATTATATGTCAGGATTACTACTTTTCTAGTATTTTGAGAAAAATTCAACCCAAGTAATTTCATTAAAAACATCAAATGTATTTTCAAGTAAGAAACATTCGTATACATATGATACAAAAGTTGTAAGCTATATAATATGTTCTTATACACAACTTTTGTCTCATTTTTTCATTGTCTCTTGTCTTTGGGACTTCTTTTCTTCATCTCCCTGTCTAGCTCATTTCAATCCCCTTGTCTTTCTGACTCATTTTATCAATGAACTCAACAGTATATTGACTCAGTTTCTATCACTTGGGATCTGTATTTTTTAAACAAATAGTTTTGATGCTGAAATAGTCTTGATTTCTTTTTATTTCATAATGGATGTGTCAGTATTTACATGTTGATTACAGTTACAGTCAAAATTAATCTCCAAGTTTTGTGGCCAAGATAAAGAAACTTTACCCATTAGGTTGTACTATTCACTCTCAGACATTGGGCCAGAAAGAACCCAAGTATTCCATGTTAGATTACCTTACTGAGTGCATTAAACTCCTTACACTTGGTGAGAAACTTGAAGTAATCAAGATTATTCGCTCTAACAAGATTGGCATTTAGAACTTAATTAAGAAACAATCAACAGAATTGACTTTTATAGGAGTAGCTAAAGGCCTGAAGATTCAATGACTCGTATTAACCCCTCACCACTCTTGAAACCTATGAGAAGTTCCACTAATATGAGATCAGGCTTAGATTCAATACTACACTGATAAAAATTATAGTGAAGCAAGCATTTAGTGACTTGCCTTTGTTTTCTTCTTGACAAGAGTGTATGTTAGTTTCTCCTTTGAGTGACTGAACTTTCTATTTACACACAATTCCTTCTAGAGTCTTCTTCTGTCCCGAGTAGAAGTTAGCCTATTAGCAGAATTTCTTGTATTAGGTTAATACAAATTTCCAAAAAACTAGTTCTTGCCTTTGGCTGTGTGAAAAATCTGATTAAAGCTATATGTCTCCTCCTGAGGAGAAAATGCACATATGCATGTGCGTGATTTAATTTTTACTGTTTCAGGATTGACTGATGATCATTTCTGTCCTCACAACCTGGATCTCGGATTAAGACTTCCAGTTCCCACATAATGCTGGTATGCATGCCATGTGGGAAAGAAATATTTGGTTTTGTAACTGAGTAAATGTCCTTTCCTTTAAAATTCATCCTCACATCCTTAGTGTGAAGAGCCCCTTTTGATTACTAAACACTCAGAAGATAGAATTTAGTTTTCATCTTACAAATTCTGTCTATTCTGAAACATATGTATATATAAATATACATATGAAATCTGCATATATGTATGCAAATTTCAGAACTGTGTTATTCATAAATCATTTGTTTCTGGAAGGCTAATGAATTATTTGATTAAAATGCAAAGATTTATAGACTGGCATTATGATATACATAAATTTGTGTATTTTCTTCTTGTTAGTATTAAAATCTCAGAGAATGCTGGCCTTTCTTCACTGAATTATAAAGGAACTATTCTGTCTGAATAATTGGTTGAATTTCACTCAGAATATTCTCTGATAATCTAGTGATGTGAAGATCTCTAGATATTTGTTTTCTAGCGGTATGCAGTTACACTTGAATGCTCTTTGTTGAAACTGGTGTTTTTCTTTTTTTTCCTAAATAAGATACAAAGAAAAGACAGGGTTTTTCTCAAAAGTGGTTGTATTCATGACTTTCAGTTTCAGGATCTTTGGTATTCCCAGATCAGAAGGTATTGTAACACTTACCTAGTTTTGATTAAATCAAGCTAAATTTCCAAACTGTTTGTCTTTTCTGATTTCCAAAATCATTAAACACCTGGGGGACAAACTTCTCAGACAATAAGAAAGAAAATATACATAATGTATTTTATTTCATTTTTCCTTGACATTTTAAATCTTGTTTGTAATTTTTTAGCTAATAGATTATAGCTTAGTGCCATTTCAGGAAAAAAATAGTGAATAATGATAACATTTGATATACTAAACAGCAGTAGGAATATACTTAGGGGAATGGTAGAACATACATTTTGAAGTTATACCTGTATGCACTATTTTCATTTAGAGATTACAACCCATCTCATTTCTTAGAAACTTTAAAATCAGTCCAAGTTTTGTAGTTGGCTCTCCTGATCTCTGAATAGTATATTCCAAGACCAGAGTGGATGCCTAAGATTGCTGATAGTAAAAAACCTCATACAGAACATGTTTTTCCAATGATAAAGTTTAATTCATAAATTAGGCACAGTATGAGATTAATAATAGCTAATAATAAGAAAGAAAAATTACAATATTATAAAATTGTCTAACATCACAAAATATTTATTCCTGGAAGTTTTATTTTAAAAGTTATGTATGGTATATTCTGTGTTGAACTTCAGTAAGAGAAATTATTGAAAGCAAAACTATGGATAACTAGCAACTAATCTAATTACAACATACTGTACTTGTGGTAATACTAAAGAATTTTACAAAACTATATTTCTGTATATCTGTGTGAAAAGTGCAGATCCACCTTTGTATCGATTTTTAAACATAATAGTTCTTCCTCTGACAACATGTGATATAAAATACAACAAAATATATGGTAATATAAATCATCCAATATCATACCAGATTATCTTTTCAAGATTTTTAAAAAATAGACAACATACTTTATCTTTCAGCCTTAGAGACAAAGTTTCTCTGCAGCAAATGGCAAACATTTTTATGTTTATTCCAAAAGCTTTGAGATATCTAAGCTTACTGTTTCTCTTTGGTAATTTTGCCTCCTGGATCTCCAATGTGTTACTTATAGGATATATGTTATCTATGAGATCACACATCCCTCTCTGTATTTCCTTGTGAGAACTGGAGTTCAAGAAAATCACTCATGAAAATACTGTTATTGTGTTTATTATCATTATTATTACCATCATTATTATAAATAATAAAGTGTTTTGTTTCTTTAACCCGTGGTTGACTTTTTGCCACCATGCATGAAATCTGGCCAGCTGAAGTGTTAACCAGTAAGTAGGGTGACATTTTAGTTCTTCCAACTTCTTGACAATCTGTGTTAATAAATGTACATTCATACAGACACACATACCAACACATACATAACTTCAGCATAGACTCATAAACCATGCTAATACTTGAGGGAAGAAGGATGGAGAAAATAGGACCAAGGAAAATTATAATTTAGGCTGTTCTATAACAGCAGTAATGCTCTTTTATAATAATCTGAATAAAACAGTATATTATTAAGGGTATTAGGCAAATGGTTGGCTTTTTCTTTTCTTTTCCATCTAACACACACTGTCATAAGCTATTAAATTAACACAAAGTTTCTAGGCTGACAAGATTCAACAGAAATTTTACACTGAATTCCCCTTTAAAAATGTGAGCAAATTTTCAGGTTACAGGTGTGACAATCAGTTGATGAAATTCTAGTTACTAAAGGTTGAACATATTATTTTTTAATACTCTCCATGAACACAAACCCTTTTTCTTTAATTTTTTTTCACTTTTTTATTAGTACATGTTTACAATACATGCAGTTTACAGTCATTTTGTGGAGTGGATACACGAACATAATACAGCTTAATTCTTTGTGTTTTTTTGGTTAAACATCCCCTTCCCTCTTGCTTTGCTCCTTTATCCTCTGTATCCCCTTTCCACATTTTTGTTCTTGTTCATATTATTAATCTTATCTCATGTTTATGACATATAATATATGCTCTGAGGTTATTAGCTTCCTGTACATGGCATATCTTTAATCTACTTATTTCCCCTTCCCTTCTCTTCTCTCTCTCTCAACCTCCAGGACCCCTTCCCATTTGCAAGAGCTCTATCTCCTTGTCACCACCCAGCCATCCTTTATTGTGCCCTTATACCAATGTTTGTAACAGCAAAATTCATAACAGCTAAATCTTGGAAGCAGCCTATATTTTCAGCAACAGACAATTGCATTAAGAAGATGTTAATATCTATACACAATAGAATACTACTTGGCTACAAAGAAGGACAACTTCAAGACATTTGTAGGAAAATGGATGCACCTGGAAAATATCATTGTGAGTGAAATAGACCACACACACAAGTTTAAACACTTTGAAGTATCTCCTGTCATTTGTTGATGTATATTCTCTCTGCTCCACAGAAAAGTTCCAAACACAATAGTTCTATCACTGAATCAATTGTGCAGGTCAGGATATTTATAGACACTACATTTACACATTCTAATGTTGGCAGAATGTAATCTAGACTTAATAAGTTTTAAATGAATCTCTTTATATAATTTTCTTTTGCTATTTATTTCTGTTATTTCTTTTGAATAAAAATTAAATATTACTGACCTCTTTCATAAAAATGAATTGCATATAACCTGTATATCCTGGATTTCTAAATAGAGTTAAAATGAGAACCCATGTAATATTATTCTCTTTAGTAAAACCTTGTGTGATGTTGATGCACATCAGTAAGTTTTTAAAGTAATTGGGTCTGGATCCTAGTCTTGGATAAGCTTCATTCAAGGACTCAAATTGTTCCTGTAAAAATAAAGATGCTGTACTAGACCACCCTTTTGAAAACTAACTTTTTCATATCCTAATCTTAGAGTTGTTGATAACCATAAATTATTGGTTATTGTATTTGCATACTATTAATTAACTGAACTTTGTTAACTTTGTTTACTTATGTTTAAATGGAAACTATATCTTCCCCTAAGCAGGAAACTATTTTTAATTTGGACTAATAGTAGGCACTTTAAAATGGTAATTAAAATAAAGATAGATAATCTTGCACAGGCAAAACTCACTCTGATGTTTGTCTCTATTTGGTTATAAAGATATTAGACCCTGTTAGAGCAATGTCTCAGATGCTTGAATTAAATAATCTCTTTCATACATACGAGCGAAATATTCAGAAGTGAGTTAAAAAGTTTGTAACCACTTGTCATTTCTTCTGTTAGAGGCGTACACCTCACCTGTGCAGAGGACTGTAATACTGATTATGCCCAAAGGAGCTGTGAGGAGCAAACCCCACAAGTGGCTTGTTTATAGAAGTGCGTCTGACTGAACCCTATGTGCTGAGGTCAGAGTAACTCACACTCAATTGCTGTTTCCACAACTAAAACCTTCTGAGTAGAAGGACAATGTTCTAATCACAACCATATATATTGTCTATTCTGTTCCTAATTTGAGAATGCTTTGTCTTGTCCTTTATGAGCCTTGGTTACATTGATTTCCATAGAAACTACATGTAGCTCATCTTTAACCCAATTGATTGCCAATAAAAGTCAGTGCCTGTGACTGGCCAGAGCCTTTGTTAGTTGCACTGGTATTGGTTATTCTGTCTCCCCACTTTCTCTCTCTTAGTTCTGTCTTTTACTGTATTTATTTCTCAGGCCTGCATTGTATACTGGGCAGGGAACTGAAACCTAACTGCAGGGGTCTCCAGTAAACTGGCTCAATAATTTCTGAAATTTAAGGCTCTCTAATGGACAATGATACTGGCATTTTTAGTGCAGAGAAATTTTAGTTGCACTAGTTTAATGATATTAATGTTGATATTTATTTAGCTAAAACATACTCTGTGCCAAACTATGATCAAAGCCTTCCATGTTTATTCCTGTTTAATCATCATAACAACTCAATGAAACAGTTATATTGTGATTCATATAAACAAAGGAAGGAAGATAGTCTGAAGGTGAAATCCCTTGAATGGGAGGATGATGGAAAAAGGGAAAAGATTAACAGAGAGGCACTAATCAAACAATGAAAAGTAAGAAAATGAGTAGAATCTTTTAATTCAGAGAGACAAGTACAAATTTATTAAATATTAGGTAAATTCTGAGAGTGTTCTCAAATGACCTTAGAATTAAAATTTTGTAATTTTAAGGGCATGGGGAAATGATGAGTATTACTATATTGCTAGTACCTAGAGTAATGTATGACACATAATAGAAAGAGAAGTAGGTGAAAAGGAGTAAAAATCAAGAAGGAGGGAGGGAGGGAGAGAGAGAGAGAGAGAGAGAGAGAGAGAGAGAGAGAGAGAGAATGAGCCTATAATAAAGAGTTAAGAGGATAAGGAAAGTGTAACGTGAACTATACATTAATGTCAGAATATTTAGTGCACAGAATGTGATGTAGTAAAAACTGGATTATGTTGAATGTGCAAACATCTTGGATGAACAGTTGGGAAGATTCAGATCTACAGGCATTGGTTCTGCGAAACCATTGCTAGTTCTTTTCATCAGTGATATACGTTAAATATTCTGGATAGTGCTGGAGATCATGCATAAGTCAGCAATGTACAAGACTATTTTATTTTGGATTACATGTACTCCATTATCTTTATATTAAACTGAGTTACACTTGGGATTGATATACTGTGGGTGAATTGTGAACATGAACATGAGTGATTGATTTAATTTGCTTGGAATACAAATGATGTAACAATAATGGAAATAAGTTTTCTGGATCTTAGCCAAACAGTAAAATAAATTGGTGGAAATTTATTTTTCATTATGTTTCAGCTTCATTTATATTGACATGATTCTAGATATAGATCTCTGCAAATAGATGAACTGCAATTCAGCTCAAGGCTATTTGATCCAAGAGTAAAAATTAAAATACAGAAGAGCTTTGGGATCACAACATTGCTTTTTATCTGACAACCTTGATACTCTTTTTCAGTGTTTTAACAATATAAGATAACACCACTTGAAAATGTTTTTGATGTTCAGTAAAGAAGATTGTGATGCTTTTTCATTTCCATATCCTGAATCATTAAAGTTAAGAATAAAATTGGCAATCACAAAGCCCTGAGTTTGATTTCGAGTACCAAAAGAGAAAAAGAAAACTCTGAATAAAATATACTCCTGATACTTTAATTAACTTGGATTCTTTGCTAAACTTTGGTAGTTCCTACTACTTTAAAATTACTCAGACCATTTTTGTAGATATAAATAGTCTGCCATTCTATATCTAGAAGTTAGACAAAGCTTTATGATAAGAACCTAAATATTTCATAAAATAAACATAAAGTATGAAATTAAATAATTGAAAGGTTCTAAACTTTGTTCATAAATGAACTAAAGTTTTTGCTCTCTTCACAGCCTTTTAAAAAATTTTAGACCTGAATCTCATAGGATTGTTCATCTGATTTCTCAAGCAGCAACAAAACAACAAATTAGAATGGGATAACTTTTCAAGAGCTGGTAATACAACAATTGCGAAGCATGGCAGCTAAGAAAATTGGAATAGAAAAAGAAAGGAAAAAATACTGTTTCAAGCTGTGGCAAGATGTCTGGTCATTTTATTCTAGGATCATCTATTGCACCTTGATAAAATCAATGGAGGCTGCAAGTCCCAATTAACAAAAGAAGAAATTTTCATGATGCCAAAATTCCAAGTTGTTATAATTTATTCTAATCATATTAACCAATATTAAGTTGGTACTTATTGTAAGAAAGACGCTGCCAAGTTAAAAACTCAAGTCATATAAGTCATATCTGGATTATCCAGTTAAAGGGTGCCAGTTTGGGACAAAGAGTTTTGGTCACAACCAGAATACCAATTTGAAATGGTTGAGGCCAATTCATTTTATAGCTCAAGCTTCAGCAGAAATAATGTAGCTTATTTAAAATAAATAATAATTCTATTACCTTATGTGAGGCAGAATACATATGTAGATTTCTTCCTTTTCTATAGTAGCCACATTAGACATAATCCTTTTAGAATCATGTTAGAATTGTTACAATGAGTGCATATAGTACAAGTAAAATCTTGCCTCTTATATCACTTCCAAAAGCATCACCCAAAGTTCGCTTGAAATTCAGTATACCAGACCATACCCTCAAACCTCCAGAATCAGAATTATTTAATAATATAAGAAATTACATACATGCATTAACATTAAACAGACACTATGCTAAAAGTTGCATACAGGCTTTCTGCCAGCTTGATTAATATTTACTATTTATTTCAACATTACCCTAAGAGGCTGACAGTAGGTGAATGTTCTTTGAGAACTTTAGAACTATAAGGCACAATTGTATAACGAGTATTTAAAAACAAAAGCACCTATTTTTATAATTTAAAATACATCAAAACACAACAACATAAGTGATATTCAAAGAGATTTTGTTGGGTCACGTAAGTTAATCTTGAAGTTAAATTAGACTCACTGCTATTTATCATTATATGTTCATAGAAGATAGTGTTTACATTCCTTGTAGGGAGTTGGTACATGTACATAATACAGCTTAATCCCCTTCCCTTCCCTCTTTCCTCTTTCCATTCATCTCTTCATCTCCTTCCTTTTTTGCACATATTCTGAATATATAATATTTATGTTCTTCGTGTGGAGTTGTTACATGTACATAACACACCTTAATTACCTTTTTCTTCCCTTTACATCCCCCTTCACTTCTTTTTCTCTCTCTTAATCCTCTTCCCCTTTGAGAGAGCTCTATCACCTTACTTCCTATTATCTATCTTTGAATTTGTTTTCATTTATACTTTGGGTTTCTAATATAAGAGAAATGATGTGATATTTAAACTCGTGTTAATAATTTCACTTAGCATTATGGTTTCAAGGTACATCCATTTTCCTAAAATGTGCTTATCTTTCTTTATGGCAGAGTAATTCTCCATTATGTGTACATACCATATTTTCTTTATCTATTCACCTGTTGATGGACATATAGATTGCTTCCAAGCTTTAGTTCTTATGAACTTTGCTGCTATAAAAATGGGTATATATATCTGTAGTAGCATGTCTTTAATTCTTTCAGGAAGATACCTAAAAAGAGAACAGCTGGGTCAAATGGAATGTCTAGTCTCAGTTTTTTGAGGAATCTCCAGAGTAATTTCCAAAGTGATCATACTAGTATTCATTCCCACCAACAGTGTAGTTTTTTGTTGTTGTTGTTTCGTTTTGTTTTTTTGAACCAGGGATTGAAATCAGGACCTTGCTCTTGCAAGGCAGGCATTGGAACCACTGAGCTAAATCTCTGGCCCTGGAAGGATTCTTTTTCCATGCAGCTTCATCAGTATTTGATTTCTTGATGATGGCTACTCTTTCTGGGCCAAGATGAAATCTCAGTGTTATTTTAATCTGTATTTCTCTAATAGCAACCGGTGTTGAGTATTTCTACATATACTCTTTGGCCACCTGTGAAGTGTCTATTCATTTCTCTGTGTATTTTCTAAGAAAGTTGAAATGTTCTTGTTGAAATATTGAAATAGTTCTAATTCAAATGGTGAGAATAATGTGCTTTTTTTCTCTTGTTTTATTTCACTGTTTTCTAATTTGCCAAATAAACATGATAATATTTTATATTATCTATTTCCTGAGCATGGAAAATTGAGAAACACTCTATTTGCTTGCTCTTCAGATATTGACAAATATTACCATTCAAGTGTTCAATGGTATTTCAGTAAAACACATTCAAATCTCATAAATGTGCATAATTTACAATTCGTGTACACCCAGAAAAGAAAGAATGCGATTCTATGGTCAAAATATTATAAACACATAGTAAGTATGATTTCATATGCATCATACTTCATTAGCGTATTGGACATAATATATTACAAACCTCACCATGAGCATCAGCACATAAGATCCTAAGTATGATAATGTATACTATTTTAAGTTCTTATATCCTCAATTAGACAGCTTCTTTGCAATTAGGTTCCACGATTGGTTAAATTGTAATTATTAAATTGCACTTCTCATTAAGAGTGTACTAATTTCCGATGAGATGTAGTTTAAATTTGGTTTCACTTGATAAGATTTAATTCAAAAACACTGATTGGTAATTTAAGACATCGCTCTCTATATGAAGCAGAACACTGTAACTGAGGGCTTTCTGACTTCTTTCATTTTTACATTTCTTTTTCATCTCCTTACAGGGAATTTCATGATTATTTTTATTTAATACTAATTCATATAAAAATGCTTGTGGATTTCAGTGGGAATCTGACTGTAGTGCCCAGAAAATAAACATGCTGGGTCAATTTTGTATCACACTTTAAATATAAGGGCAATCAACTTTTCCCTTGAATTATATTAAGGTTTTGTCCATCATTATTCTGATATGTCTAAGTTTCTTCAATATATTATTGGAAGAATAGAAAAGAGTTAAAAATTCCATTCTATCACTGATTGATTCTCATTGTGTAATTATTCTCTTCATGTCAAAGGTAGTTGGAGAGGGGAAGAAATCTGAGAGAGTCTATAAGTATAGCTAAAGTGATTTTACTCTGGCACCAGAACTATTCACTAAGTCACAGTAACATTTTTTGAAAATGCACTCAAATGCCTAAAGTGGCTCATGGCATGCACAGTCTAAAGAACAATTGTATATATTAAGTGATTTTTATCCAAATGATCAACAAATAGCTGTTATTAAGTGAAATCACCAAAGTACTGCAGAAATGTACATATCCTAACCATATTTTATAGGAAAATAACTATTTTAAAATTTTAATTATAGGTAAGCAAGGTATATTTGAAGCTTAACATATATTTTCCCCATGTACACATACATGTGATATTCAGCATTACTCCTTTAAAAGAATGGGTATTTGGAAACTTCCCTCAGGTACTTAGGCAAAGGTCATGTTCATGGAATCTGCAGCAGCTGTACTAAAATTGGAATACCTAAGACATCAATGCTCCTCAGTGCTCTTTCTGTTATATATTTTCTCTATCAAACTTTGTGTATGTGTGTGTGTGTGTATCTTGTTTTTAACTATACTAAACCACTAGAATACAAGGTACTGTATATACCTCTACTGTTGACTTCTGTGTTTCTAGAACCAAAAAAAAAATGCATGGAATTTATCAAATGCTCCAAAATATTTTAAAATAAATAATCCTTAAAATTATGATGAAAAAGTAAACTTCAGTATGCGTAAATCTGCTTTAGATCGTGATAGCACATTTTCCTGTATTATTATTTTGAGAATAAATTGTTAAGCTATTTTCACATTTAGAAAATTCTAATAATCAAATATTATCAAACACTACTATCTCTGACAAATGACCCTGTCAATTTGATTGGTGTGACAGATACTGGATCTAGGAGATTAGTCTTCTTTTTGGTATGTGTGAGTGGGTCATGACCATGAAACCTAGGGGACTACACCTGATTCCTGACCCGTTTCTCTCAGGTTCCTCCCTGCTTTCTGCTTCCCAGATGCCATGATTCGAGAAGCCTTCTTCTGCCATGCTCTTCTCCTTGATGTTACTGCCTTGGAGTTAGACAATAGAGACTAAAACTCTGAAAACATGAACTAAAATGAATCCGCATTTAAGCTGACTGTCAGATATTTTGTTCCAGCAGTGAAAAGTTGACCAATACTCTTGTTATAGTTTAAAAATGGGATTTTTATTAATGTAATGCATGGAAAACAGAAAAATATGCCCTATATTTTTAGTAATCCATAAGTCCATTGCGATATTCCATAGAAATATGTAATTAGCATCACATATATGCATGTGCATATGTAAAATAAAATAAATAGCTATGCTCTCAATCAGGAAGTACAACAATTACTATGCATACTACACCAGAGCAAAGATTGGTAAGAAAAACATACAATTATATTATTGATATCAAAATCTATTAGGAAGAGCAAACAAGTAAGTGGCAGGAGGCACATCTCAGGTTATATGACAGAAGTAAAGATAACAGAAATTACAAATCCAGAAGTTTAAGTATGAATAGTAATTATACAGAGAAGAAAATTTGTCCTAGTAAAAGCAAAACCAACTTTTTAAAAGTAAACAATTATTGTATGTGCAGGCATGAAGAGAAAAGGAGAGAGAAAGGAAAAGAGATAATTCAACCCTTAGTCCAGTGATAGTGAAGTTTTTAGAGACTGAATGCCCAAACTGCAACCCAAAAGCACTTATTTATCACAAAGTGCCAACACTGCAATTAAACCAGTTGAACACAGAGCTTATTGAGGTTTTAGTTTAGAAAAAAACAACGGTTATCCAGTGCTCGGCTGCTGGGGAACTTGGCTCACTCACTAGCAGAGAGGGCTCTGCATGCCTGCTGCAGCATGCATCCCATAAGTTCACCACCACTGTCTTAGTCAATTAGTTATCGGTTGATAAAAGCTTTTAAAGTACAAAGAAAATATCTCTAAAATATTTTCAGCAGTAAAAAATAAAACTTTATTTCTAAATTTACAAGTTAAGTCAGCCACAGATTTTCTTCTGTAATACATTTCCTAAGGATAATAAATCCAGACAAAGTTTTGTGTAGAATGTTTTCTGATGTAGGAATTGTTTTGTCCAGGAATATGTACAGAAAAAGCAATATCAAACAAAAAAGGACTCATTGTTTTGGGGTTTTTTTGAGGCATTTTAAATTTATTCTATATAAAGAAAGTCATATCTACCTAGAAGGACAGTATGACTTTCTTCTTTCTGATTCGATTGCCCTTGCTTTATTTCTGCTTACCTTATGACTTTGGCTATGACTTCCAGCAATATCTTGAAAATTACTGGTGCAAGTGCAAGGAACAGTGGTACATGGCTGTTATACCAGTTAATCAGGATTCTGTGAAAGAAAGATTGAGGTTTAAAACCAGCCTTGGCAACATAGAGCATCATAAATATTGAAAGTGGGCATCTTTGCATTATTCCAGAAATTAGAAGACAAACGTTCAAAATTTCCTATTCAGTATGATGATAATTGTGGGATTTTCATATACAGGCTTTATTGCATTATCTTTTTTGTATATCTAATTTGTTAAAAGTTTGTATCATAGCTGGGCATGGACGTGCATGACTTTAATCCCAGCACTCTAGTGTTCTTAGGCAGGAGAAACATAGATTTGAGCCAAACCTGGGCAGCTTAGTACATAGAAATAGTTTGTCTCAAAAACTTTTAAAAAATAAAATAAAATAAAATTTAAAGTGCTGGGACTGTAGGTCAGTGCAAAGGTCCTGGGTTCAATCTCAGTACTCTACCAAAAACAAGTCATCATAATGAGATAACCTATACAAAAGTGGACATATTTCCAAATTATGCATCTGAAAAGGAATTAATATTCTGAATATAAAAAGAACTCAAAATTAATAAAAAATAAAAAACAGGAATAATTGTAGAAAGTAAATGATCATTAAAAATTGTAGCATAAGCACAAGGACCTGAGTTCGATCCCCGGTACCAAAAAAAAAAAAATTGTACAAAACCCTGTGCAGACATTTCTCAAAATAAGATATTCAAATAGCCCATAACTACATAAAAAGTTGTTAAGCAATGAGATCAGTTGAACACAGAGTTTAAATTATAGAAAATATTTAAATTAATGCAATTATAAATGTCACTTAGGGAAAACGAGTAATATTTTAAATTATATTAATATTTAAAAATTGTAAAAATTAAAAAATATATTTAAATATTATATTTAAAATTTATATGTCATCATTACAATTTTCAATTTACAAGCTGACAAGGAGGTCAAGGTTGGCAGTTTATTAAATTTTTAAACTGGAAAATTTAAATGAATTTGAAAATAGCTTGATAATTATTAAAAGCATTGATACAAAATTCAAAATATATAATTTCATCAGATTTCTAAAGGTGTTGATACTAGAGTAAAAAAAAATTTTAAAAATTTGGGTATTTTTCTAATTTTTCCAAATTGTTTTACCCATCAAAAGATCTGTTTCCAATTAGTTTTTAATTTTATTTTATTTATTTGGTACCAGGGATCAAACTCAGGTCCTTGTACTTGTGCAGCAGGCGGTGAAACCACTGAGCTAAATCCCCGGCCTAATTAGTCTTTAAATAGTAAATGTAAGAGCACTAATAAAATTGAATATGATTTTTAAAATCTTTTCAAAAATAATTTTTATTAACATAACTATAAACAAATGATAATTTTATTTGAACTTCAGATTATATGAACTACTGTGAATATTAGCTAATGGAGGAATATATTATGTTCTAAGTTTATAGTAAAATTTCTTGAAATACTCTTTAGTCCTTGGCTTCAATTACATCTGTATATTGAAGTGCCCTATTTGCAGATATTAAAAATAAAATTCCGATAACTAAAGATGGTATATAAGATTGCCATATATCTGAACACTGCTTTTCTCTTCCTTATTTTTAGTTCATACATAAAAATAATACCAAAAAAAGTATTTTCTAACTTTATTATAAAGAATAAGCTGTGTTTTGTTTTTCCTATATTTTCTGAACTTCAAATTTCTAGGCACATTTACTTGCCTCTGTGGTCTTTAGTGAGTTGTAGTCCCCCCAGGCCCCAGTAAACTATATCTAACCCCTAGCACCTCTGAATGTTATCTTATTCAGAGATCATTGAAGTTGTAATCAAGTTAAAGATCTTGAGATTAGGAAGGTATCCCACATTTTCTGGATGGGCTCTAAACCCTAGGATAATTGTCCTTATTAGGACACATACAGGACCTATGATGTGAAGGGTGAAGCAAAGATTGTAGTGATGTGGCTGAAAGAAAGCTCAAAGTCAGCCCGAGGCACTACCTTCTGAGAGAGAGGCGTGGGACTGATTTTCCCTCAGACCTTGCGGAAGGCTCTGACCAAGACTTTGAACTCGTGGACTCTAGAAAACTGAGAAAATAAGTTCTCTTGTTTTAAGCCATCAAGATTGTGGTAATTCGATATGGCACACTCAGAAAACCAGAACAAGTCCTCTGTATCTTAGCTACATGGGGTTGAGTTTTTTAATGGTAGTAAAATGCAGTTCTACAAAGTTAAAACTGTTGAAAATGTTGATATGATTTTCTTTTGTCCATACAAAAGGTTTTATTATTTTGCTACGTGACAAACATGATTCAATAAAAATGAAAACTAAGCCACAGAAACTAAAGGGAATAATTACCGGATTTGTCTGTTACAGGAAAAATGAAATTTCTTGGGCTTCATCCTATGTAGTTTTTGTCTATGTGTTAAGTAATGATCTTGGAAAGAGTGCCCAACTGGTACAAGGGAAAACAGACTTTTGCCTGTATATATTTGTGTTTGTGTCATGTATGTATTTATCCACTAGTATGATACTTAGTAAATTTTGAAGTTTATGGATCCAGTGATTATCCGCAGGTCTGTTTACATTTCAATGTACAAGTACATTGACAGGGAAATATCAATAGAAGATAAAACAATCCGTGTTTTATTATGCGGTGACTTCCTTGCAAGACACACAGCCCTAACCTTCACTGTTTGTATTAAACACATGTCTAGGAATTGATCATAAGTTTTCTTACAGCTACTTTTATGTCCACATTTAGATACAAACATATTTTGTCTGTATTTTTTATATAGTAAATATATGCAGCTTTTCTCAAACAAAAATTTATGGAGGTAATTGTTGCATCTTTTCAAAACAGTCCTGTTTGTTCATAGCACATGGCACATATTTTGCAAAAATAACCCTGTTGGAAATGAGTTCATTTACTTTCATTTTATCCAGACATCAGCTTGCATATCACTGTTAAAAAAGTAATATTTTAGAAAATACTAAGCCCTTCCTGTTATTAATATATTTTTGTAGTATTTCTTTTAACTCTGTCATTGTACAAATAGTGTTTTTTCTTTGATTACTACTTTCTCAAAAAGGAAACACAAACTTTTGCAGGTATGTATCTGTCTTATTTTTGTTCCCTTCCTAGAACATAGCAACACACCTGAAATTATAAGTAAAAACAATTGAATAAATATAGATCAGAGAGCTCATGTTTCAAGGTACTAGGTCACCTCAAAACTTCAAAACAGGTCTTTGTTGAGAGCAGCTCTTTCAATATTGAGTAGTTTTGACTTAAAGTGAGGGTCACAGTTGGACTACGGTCTTTAAAAAAGCATGCATTTAGCACAGATAGATGTTTCATGTTGAAGTTGTACTTTGGAGGATTGTTTCTCTAAAACAAGGGCTGAGCTGTGCATCTATCTCAATTCTTCCCTTCCCAGCAGGAATTTCCATACACCTAAGTACCGAGTGTTCATTATGCTCTGAGAGAGATTTTTGTTTAAGAAGCTTCTGTTTACTGAGTTAGTAAAGTACTTGAAATAATCATCAACCTAAGATGTTACATTTTTCACAATCCATAAAGCCAGTTGTCATATGCAAGAGATTTCTTCCTCCCACACCTGGACCTCCAACACTTGGAAAATATATTTTCAAAAACAATTTTCAACCAAATATAGGATTATCTAAATTTGTTTCAACCTAACAGTAGAGCAATTTATTAAGGACAATATGGATCATTTTATATTTGAAGCCTACTTTGGAAATTATGTTGAAATGACAACCAGGTATACTATTATTCTAGGACATACTGTAAAAAGGACATAGTGTAGAAAGATATTCAGACTCACTTCCAGAATGCAGAGGACATGAAGAGGGCAGAATCCCATTCTTTGAAGTCCCATTTGAGATTTGTTTAATCAGACTATCTGGCTATGACATAAGAAATATACATATATATTTTAGATTTATTATTTTATTGTAATGTAGCCAGTTTGGCTGTACTCCATGAAGCAGTGTTTGTATACTAGTGATTGACACATCCACCTATTAATTTTGGCTTTGAAAATGACAATACAATACATAGATCAAATGAAATTACCTAAAATAAAAAGTTTTCCTCAATATTCCATCCTCTAATCCCTTCTAATCTTGCCAGTGTTACCCCTCCAAACATCTGGCTTGATGAAGTTCAGCTTTTCTGTACTACTACAGTGGACTCTTAACTTACAAACTCAATTCATTTGCCAGGGCTGGTTGCAACTCAGGATGGTCAATTGAAGGCTCACAGCCTTCAAAATCTCTCTCCTGTATACAGGCAGATCTCAGTGTCCTCAGAGAGACACTGGCGCAGGATTTCTCAGTTAACCTCACACAGGTAAAGATGTTTTAATGCTCCTTCCAGAACATTTTAAGGGTTAAATCTATCTGAAACAGTCTGGAAGCATAAGGGGTCACATTGTGGTTGTAACTTAAGACTTTGGTCTTAAGGAAAAACAAACATCCCTGTCATAATCCAAGTTGTTCATATGTCAGGCTGGTCGTAACTTGAGGATCCATTGTATTTAAAGTTAAGCAGATCAGAAGTAAATAACTATGGTTATCAATGATTAAAACAAATAGTGTTTTAAGATTTATGCAGTTGTAAAATGTGGTTTCTTTTTTTGGATGAAGAATATTTTATTGATTTAGAATAATTAAAACACAAAACATATTGTTATCACTAACCTATTTTTCAGGTACATTTACATGAGAATTAGCATCCAAATCCATTGTATGTTGCACTATGAAATACTACTGAGACATAGGTCTATTATTCTTGATCTGTGAAATTCATGAAGGACAGCTGCTCCTGCACCATCAAAGGTGCCTCATCCAGTGTTGTAGCCTTTGCATCTCTCCTGCTCAGCCTTGCTTGCTGTCCCCCAGCCCACAGTTGTAGATTCTAGGACCTGCTTAAAAACAAGTACAACAAATCAATGAAAAGTAATTCCAACAGTTTTTTTTAATAAAAAAAGATCTCAAATGTCAAAATTTACATTATTAAATGTACAAAAATTTCAAGATATATTCTAACTTATGAATTAATATAGGATTTTATCATAAATATAGGTTTAGGAAACTTTAAGCTGGAGTTGCCTTTACATCAACTTTTTTCTGAGGAATACTATTAAACTTCTCTATCTTAAGAACATGAGAGAAAGAAGAAAAGATTTTACACAATTTAAAAGGCAGGGTGTGTCAATAGCAATAGAATTTCCACAAGTGCTAAAATACACAGGAAACAATAAAAATACAAGTTCATTTTCCTTCAAACACTAATCAGTTTTTGGGCAGGAAATAGACATATTTCTTCATATATATAAATTCAGAAGTTATGTGGAACTTATGTACCCATGATTCTTTGTTTATTTTGGATTTTTCCCTCAGGAAGATAGCTATTCTTTTCTGTATTCCAAGAATAAAAATGAGCTAGGGGAAGAAAGATGGCAACACCAACAATGTTTGTCTATTTTGTAACTTTACGGCTTGGGCAGACTTCTATTTCCACAGTTTTGATTAATATGCTGTCATATATTTACTGCTAACCTCAAGAGTAGCTAAGAAAATAATTTTTGTAATTCCTAGAGTAGAAACAGAAAGTAAACTTTCTATGATCTAGGTCACGAGTCTTAACTTTGGTACCTATTAGAAGAAAGATATTAATTTTTTTCAGTTAAATTAACAGTTTCTACTGTTACTGAAAGACTATTAAAACGTGAGAAAGAAAATTAGAAAATCTGACAAGACCCAGTTTTGACAGGAAAGAAAAATTTCGATTCATTTGTATAAGAACGGAGAAAATGAGCATGTTAGTTAATTGCTTTGTTCTTTGAGCAAAATATAAGAAGTGCAAGAGCTTAGGGGAAATGTGAAATAAAAGTTTAGTATTATGTTCCAAATGACGTTAGACAAATTGCATAACCTAGGTAGCAGGAGGCAGGGAGCAAAACGGAGCTGCTGCACTGTTTACTACTCCCAGTGTCTTCCTCAGGATACCATGAACGTCTGTCCCACAGGGTCCAGCGAAGGAGCAGTAGTACAGTGAGCATGCTGGTGAAACTACTTGTCAAGAGAAAGCATCAAGCGCCCCAGACAACAAAAGTGAGATCAGAAAAATTGTCCAGGACACCTGAGTCAGAGATAAGATCAGTTATACCTGAGCGGACACAAGCCCAGAGATGAAAGAAAACGCAAAGTACTGTAGCGCAGCATAGTTCCCTCTTCCACTTTTAAGATACCAGAAGCCTTTTACTCTTCCACCATTTTCAGGCACCAATTTAAAGAGTAAAAGGAGGGAGTAGAAGATTTGGCATACTAAGACATTCAGAAGAGACTAAACCAACTCTGATTAAAAGTTGAGAAATAATGACAGAAATTTTAAATTGAAAAGAAACAGTTTACTGAAGAAATGGGAAATAATTTTTTTGGCTTTCTTTTCTTTTTTTTTCAACTTGAAAAACTATCAGCTGAATAGGATGTTAAGAACTTCAGAAAAAAATAAGATCACTTAGAGACGAAGGTATTATGACTTTTAGATCTATCAAAGTATAGGGCAAAGAAGTTTCTAATTCTATTATTCTTCAAAAGGATCAATCACTTCAGTAGAGAAACAACTATTAAAGAAAAAATAGAAAGCAAGAGTATGGTATAGCTGTAGCAGAATAACTTTTCTATACTTCTCCTATTTCATTGACCACAAATAGTACTTGGAAATTTGGAATTTTTATAAATACATTGTCATCAAAAGTACAATAAAAGTTTTATGAACAAGGAATAAAGACAGAATAGATATTAAGTAGAGCATGGATTGCTGAGACACTATCAATGCTTCAGGATATAATAAAATAATCATTTAAAAACTCTCCTGTTGAGGTTGATCTTCAAAGAGCAAATAACGTTGAAAATCACTCATACCAATTTTATTTAGTTAAATATTATATACAACCTGTTAATACATAGTAACTGCATGTTGCAATGTTATGTTAATAATATTAATATAAACATTAATGTTTAAGGTAAAGTGGTTCTTCTGAGGCACCAGAGCTTTTCAAATGTAATTTTGAATCATTGGAAAACTTCGGCTTGTTCTTTTTATTCGTTTTTCTTTTTATCTCATTACAGATCCCCAAGGAAGAAGCACAGACTTTTATAATTTCAATTGAGAACCTATTAATACCTCAAAAAGAGTTTCATCATCAATTATACCAAATACCTCCTTGAAACACATAAAACAATTTTTTTAATAAATGGAATTGCTGAAGAAAAGTAAGAGCCTATTCTTTGTTAGAAAATTTACTCCATTATTATTAATCTTGAAAATGTTCTTGTTAGTAGATGAACTGCATAAGAGACTTTCTAATTACCCTAAGTTCCATTAAAGTATTTTAATGGTTCATTAAAGGTGACTGATGGTACACATCTTTGATTATTCAGGTGCTGATTAGTTGTAAAAAACACTTACACCACCGAAGTGTCAGCTAAACAGAGTTTATATCATAAGATATGTTAAGGCCATGCCTGCAAGGAATAGATAAAGTCATTCTTAGGAGCTCTCTGGGACATTATTTAAGAATCATCTTTATCATCATATTTTGTTTCAGTAATTCCATTAATATGGGGAAATTTAAAGTAGGCAAACTATATAAAGGCAGTTCTTTAAACTTGCAAGATGTGAGAATAGTAAAAAAGATGAAAAACAAAGAAATAAAGAATTACATGGTTATTTTATACTTGTTATACGTATTCTAAAATCCACATTATGTATGTCTCTACTAACAGATATATTTTACAATATTTTACTACCACATATATTTTACAATTTATCCTTTTGTTTTAACTAGCAACATGACCAAAATAAAATAGAAGCATGATTATGAAATTTAGTTGAAAAAGAAAAATATCTCCTAGCATCAGTATTTCCTCTACTGTAATGATTTGGCACTCCATGGCAACCAACAATCAATGAATGATACACAATTAAGAATCAAAATCAATTTGCTCTTGAAATATCTCTAGCGCCAATGCTCAATGGCATGGCTATTGTTTTTCTCATCTTTGAAAATATATGTGCATTATCTTTGGGAAAATCTAATATTGATTTTCCTCCTCATATTCACTGTACAACTTCTGCCATCCAACTACTACTTGAGATCAACCATTTGCCATATAACTTCTAATGATCAAAGTTATCAGTGATATTTATTTTAAATAGGCTCATACATTAAGAAAAGGGTATGTTAGCTCCTTCCCTTTCTTTTGGATCTCATGGAGAGCTTGACAGCTCTGCAGTGTTCATGGAGTTGCTCTACTGGAGGGGTTTGTTTTTTGGTTGTGTAGAGAAAACTTAGTGAATGTTAATTGGTGGTGCTGGCTTAGATAAGGTATACAGGAAAATTTCCATGAGCAGGTGGAGCTGAAGCAGTTCTTTTTTGTTTTGTATTTAGTACTTATTTGCAGTACATGATGATTATATTCTTCATGGGAAGATAGTATGATTTTTCTTATATGAGAAGCCCAAAATATAAATAAAAAGCAAGATAAAAGGTAGGTCATAGGAAATGGGAAGAGAGATCATAAAGGGATTTTTTTTTGTGGCTTTGAAACTCATGAAAGAAGAAATGTTCCTATCTTATATGTTTCTTCAGAGGTTTGGGGTAATTAACACTTTTATATTATTTTATAAGAATAACAAGTTAAAATCTAGTATGATGTTAAAGTGAACAGCTTCTATTAGGACTGATCAATCAGTGGTTAAAAGGATGGGTTTTGGAATCAGGGTTCCTGGGTTTAAAATGCAGCTCCACTCAAATTAGCTCTACAAAATTTCTTAAAATATAAATAAGAATAAATATAGTGTCTATTTTAATAGCATCTCTCTGGTTGAAATTTAATTAGGCAATGCATGTAAAATACCTAGCAGATTACCTGATCCTTAATAAGTATTTAATATATATTAAGAATTAAACATTGGTTTCATTCTTCCAACCTCACAGTATTTACCTAAAACAAAAAGTAGAAAAAAAATATTAAAAGAATGTATTGTTATCTATAAATCAAGAAAATGATTTTGGTAACATGGACCAATTAAGAAAGTACTTAAATATTTTACAAGGCTTTACTCTGTATACAATCTTAATATTTTTTGATTATTTTTGGGAACAAAATGAGATATTTTCAGTGTATAAGATTGAAGTTTAATAAATATTTTCTTGTATTCTTGACAACAGGCTAAAGGACACTTTGAAAAGATTTGTAAATTAACATTTGCACAAGGAAGTTCATTGTTAAAAATGTTATAAATCTTACAAGAGAATTAGGTACATATCATATATTAATCACACAGTTTCAATATTATAGAATCTAATATTATACAGTACAGAAGCCCAGTGTTCATTAAAAAATAAATGACCCATCTTAAAAACAGTTGGAGTGTTTATCTGATTCCCTTCTCTTTTTTCTTTTTGACTTTTCTTATAGATTTACATGTATCTCTGATACTGAAAAAAAATGTTTTGCCCAATTGTTCAAAAGTTACTTTAAAGAATTAGATGAGATTGCTCTCCGTTGCTTCTGCCTTCTCTTTTCTACAATATTTATGGCCTGCTTGATAAGGGCTTGGTAGACCATTTCCTATTGCATTAAATTTGTATAACTTAGATTGTTTATCATGTGCTGGCAACGTGGTGGCATTGTTATCCCTCTCTGCTCCTTGTGTGTTGTAGGATATAAAAGCAAGGGAACCATTTTCTAAACTCTTTCACAGCAATGTTCCAGGGTAGATTGTACCATTGAGAGTTGTTTACATGAGATTTGGTAGGTGAGGGATACAAAGCAACACTTATTTGTATTTGACATTGGCTACCAAGTGGCTGAGTTTCACCAGATGATCATCATGACGTTCCCCACGAGGATTCTGGGTGTTCTCTAACATATTTCCCACTTTACATGGATATGCTGTCAACAGCTGAGAACAAAAGCATTGATCTGCTACTACCTTCTTTCCTTCCTTCCTTCCTTCCTGCCTTCCTGCCTCCCTGCCTCCCTCCCTCCCTCCCTCCTTCTCTTCCTTCCTTTTTTCATATGTTACAAGGCATTGAATGAAGGGAGTTCTCAGCTAATCACCAGCCCTTTTTGAAAATTTTTATTTTATTTTATGAAACAAATTCTCACTAAATGGCTCATTCGGCCTTGGATTCATGACTCTCCTCCTCACTCTGCCTGTTTCTTAAATATTCAGTGGTGAATTCTCAGAACTTTCCTAATTCTCCCAAAATCTTTTAAGCTTTAATTTTCCACATAAAAATGTTTCCTCTTTAAATGAACAAGAATGACTTCTATTTTTTATACTGAATCTATATTTGAACTCCACAATGCACCATGCCAAGGACATGGAAAAATACAGTATATATACTATAATGAGATGGAAACATTTGAAACTTAAATGACATAACTGATATTTCAAAGTCAAACAAGACTCCAAAGAGCATACTTTCTTCCCCCACCGAAGATTTTTTTCTTGATGTTTTTAGTTATTCATTAATGAGAGTTAATCTTGATTTTCAGCATTCTTGGATTAAAAGAATCCAGGGAAGTTTACTAGAATTTGAGGGTGCTAACTACATCAATGTATTAATCCACTGATGACTTCATATCTTAAGTTGATAGAAGTTAGAGTCTGAGTGGAGGAAGTGAGTCACTGGGGTATAACCTGTACCTAGTCCCCAGACCCATCTCTGGACATTTTCCAGCTTACTTTTGCTGGCCACCACGAGTTGATCAGCTTTCCTCTGATATGTCCTTTGGCCATGGCATTGCTGTATTGCAAGCCAAGCTGACCATGGACTGAAACTGTGAGACAAATTAAGCTCTCCTCCTTTAAATGGCAGATGGCAAGTATTTTGTTCCAGCAAAGGGAAAGTTGGCCAGTACATCCTTATTTATGATAGATGTAAAATTAATACCTAAGATTAGAAAAAGATATTTTCTAGCCAATCATCATTTATCATATTTCTAAAAGAATCACTATCTGAAAAAATTTCAAGGTAATACCCAAGAGATTCCTCCCATAGTTGGACATAAAATCAGGTTGCAAAAAAAAAAAACCCACTGAATTTGAGCAATTATACCAAGATAATACCAAGAAGATATTTTAGGTCCACTACTGGCACCATAATTCACTTAATATATAGCAATTGGATCTTGAGTGTGTCATCTGATATATATATATATATATATATATATATATATATATACACACACATATACATATATATATATACATATACATATATACACATATATATAGTGCAAATGGATTTTGAGTGTGTGTTTGTGCATGTGTGTGCTGTATACATGTATCAAAAATAAAAAAATAAATTTGACTTCTGCCCTTACTCAGTAAACATAGTTGGCTTGTGAGAATACAGATACCAGATTCTCACAGTCTCTTGAACATGCATGCAATGCTTGGGAATTTGCAAATATTGAAGAGGGTGCTTTGGAGTTCTTCAGGACACGGATCTAAAGTTTTAGGTTAAATTTATCTAGATTTTTGGGAAGCATATCTAGCAAATGACTTAGATCCATATTTTCACATTAATCCTGGACCTTAACAGAAGAGTAGAAGTGCCAATGAAAGCACATTTTTTTAATCTATTCTGTATCATATTATTTGTCCTGTTACTTGATTGTCACTATTATTCTTATAAATACAGCAGTTGGGTAGTAAAATTAACACTGATGTTTCTCTTTTCAGTTTATGAAAAGCTCATGTATTTCTTCAAAGTCACTTGATAATCCTGTAATGAATTTTAATCTCACTTTTTAACCTTAAAAGGATGGCTCGGATTCTGTTGATTGCTGAAATACATGCTTCATATTAAAAAACAGATGAATAATACAATAATTGGAATCATAAGGCCCTTTTCACTATAGGTCTCTAAGTGATGCATTTATCTAATTTAAGAAAAGGTATATACTGAAAGGTTTTTATCCTAAAAATTAAATGTAGTGGATATAAGTATTCAATTTATAGTTTCAGTCTACTGTCAAAGAATGACTGTTTTGATAGCAGTTATTTAGGTTTCTGACAAGCAAGCTGATGTTTTTGATGTATTATATTTCACTGGTAATTATTATTAAAATTGTTTCCTAAAATAGAGTTTTGAGTATAATTCTATTTTGTGAATCATGAAAAAATAATTCCATCTCACATATTGACACAAACATAATTCTCTTCTCAAAAGACCAGAAAATCAAACCCCAAAGCTTCATATCAAATATGCAGCAATGTTTTTGAAATTTGTAAGCCAGAAGTTTGATGTTTTTTAGTTTTTTTATAGTTAGAGTAAAATTTTTGGCAAAATAATTATTTTGTTAATGTGCTCTTAAGTGCCTCTGTTCTCCTTACCTTTTATTTTAATATATTTTCAGTTAGAAGATTTATATTTTTGCAGGTAGTATTTTTAATTGATTCAGTGCTATAGGCATTATGACAGCTTTGGAAGTTTTCTTTTTAGCTTCCTATATTTAAATAAATTTAGTTTTAAACAAAGTTGCCAATGTTTCATAGAAAATCGATGTAGTATTATATCTATCAATTTCTAATGTTAATAACCTAGAAAGACACAGTTTAAAAACTAAAACCTGGAAACTTGCTTCTTTTGGTACTAGAGAAACATACAGTTAATCTATAGTTTGAGAGAATAATGCATGGTGTACTTTATTATACATAACAAAAAAGAAATAAGGAAATTTAAAGCAAATTATTTTATCCTGATTTTCTTTTAACCTTTCAGTTACGACTAATTAATTTAAAGCACAGAACCTGATGGGAGACTGAATGAAAATATTTTCTTTAAGAAAAAATTATTTCACCAGTATAATTAGTTTTATCATGCTATCGAAATATTTCACATAGTATGAAAAAGAAGCTAATTAAGGTGTTGTACTCTTTTGATCACCTGATTCATTTGGACTGGAAATCAAATGGTAATTTTTTTTCTGTAGAATTGTTTCCCTCTACTATGTGAAGCTAATCAGTTCATCACTGAATGTACATATTAGATATTCTTACTCGGTAATACACATTTTCCTATGAACAAGTACATTGTATAATTAGGGTGAAAACTAAATCTATTCCAATTTCATCTTGAATTTGTTGAATATTATCTGAATAATGTGATATTGATTCATTTATTTGAAATGTTTTGTATTTTACCAGATGTCTTCCATTGTCCCTTCTCAAGCTGCCTTCCGGGTTCTCTTCCTGTGCTGTGACTATATGGCCCATGTCACTGAGGTTGGCTGCACTACAGCTTCTGAGGGAGAGACTAGCCAATGGAAAGTACCCATGGGAAATGAGAAATAGAAAAATCAAATTGAGATAATTATTATCTTGACTCTCTCTCTAAAAATTTCTTTTAAACTGGTTGTTTTTTGGGTTTTTTTTTTTTAAAAAAAGGTGATCACAAGTCAGCTTCCTCCCTCTAAGGATGACTAAGCCATTGCCTTCAACTAATGCCATTCAGGCTGTGGATACCAAAGCTTACCATTCTGTATAACCTTACATAAAGCACTTATCAGCCACTGAGATTTATCTACACTCTGCATTCTATTGTGTATTTTTGTGTATGCATGTGTGTGAGAAGGATAGAAGAGAGAGAATATACGGAGAGATGGAGACAGAAGAGACAATGAAAAATAGATAAATAAAATTCAGACTTCTAAGCCTCATGGCCTGAGATAAGAGACCTAATGGCATACACTGAGGTGCCTCATGAAGCAAGAAGACCCAATTACAACCTGTGACTCTGGTATAACATGGATGTGTCACAAATTTACCATTCTCCTATTGCCTTAGCTCAAGTTTTTTTAAGCCTAGCACTATGTGTCAACCTGCAACTCTGTATTCAAAAGTAAAGAATGTATTTCTGCAGTTTGACATGTACAACAATCTAATAATATGCTATTGATAAAGCTACTATCTATTGATGACCTCAATTTCCATCTGAATAATATGTTTTTCTTTCAGCAGGCCTTTTCTAAAAGTATAAATCCACATACTGTAAACTTTTCAAGCTCTGATTGTGGACTAAACGGTTGGGGTGGGGTGCAGAATTCTGTAATCAAGCTGAAATGTACAAGTGGCCTTGGACAGACACAGGGGTGGCTTTGGAGAAACTAGGTTCTCCCCACTTTCCTGCTTATACTTTTGAAGAATGGCTACAAAAGGTGTTCTAATGCAACACCCTAGGATAAGAATGAAACAGCTCATATTCCATTCTTCTCTTCCCTAAACACGGGGTCTCCTTCGGGCAAATAACTCATGGGATATGCAGTGCCTGAGACATATATGTTGAGATGAGTTGTGAACTTCCTGCGATGGAGGTGTTTGCTTGAACACAGGGAGTTGCTATTTGGCGGCAGTGGAACCTTTAGGAGGTAGGGACCACCTGCAAGTCCTTAAGACACTGGGGACATGCCCTTGAATGGGGATTATGGTACCCATATAGGCATAAAGAGAGGCCTCTCTCTCTCCTTTTCTTTATGGGATATTAAGGCGAGCATTTTTGCTTACCACATTCTCCTGCCAAAATGGGCTACTTTGCTATGAGCCCAAGCAATGGGACCAATCATTAACACACTGGCGTCTCCCAACTGTGAGCCAAGGCAAATCTTGTATCTTTATAAGTCAAATATCTCAGGTGTTTGGTATAGTTATGCAAAGCTGACTAATACACTATATTCAGCATATCTCCACAGCAGGGAAAATGAAGCACTATCAGTAAGGAACCCATCAATCTGGGGAAGCTTTCCAAAACCATGGGAAATTGACCCATAATGAATCAGGCTTCTATTGTTCCTTGCTGTGCATTTGTAAGTAATAAAATTTCTCCATGTAACGTCTTGTCTGCTTGGCTATTTTCCCTAACAAGTCCATAACCAGTGCATGGTGAAACAAACACCTAAGCAAACAGAAATGCAGAGTCCTAGGCATGTGTTCTACATTATCAAGTATTCATTAAGGAAACATACCTTAAATACCGTAGGCTTGAAGCCCACATTGACACAATGAAAGAACTTTAGGGAACTGTTATTGCAATATAAAATTTCTACACAGATTGGGATATTATTAGAATCATCTGTTTCCTTAGTATCTCCAGCTAGACTTAAAAGTCTTTGCCTTCAGGTGATTCAGATCATGAAAGAGTAATTCTCCATTTGAAAAAAAATAAGGCTTCTTTTAAAAAATAATTAACGATTATTTCACAGAAATGTGACGATCTTGGAAGAGTGTTCTTGAGTCATTGAAAATTGTTGAGTAATGAAGGACAAAGAAGTATCCAGGAGAAAGGGAAGCATTATTGGATAATTGGTTACAAAAGTTTAATTCACCTTTTAGTTAGGCTGCATTAATCAGAAATTTTGTAAAATGTCTACAATTTTTTTTCTACCAAAAGGAAAGGCATACACTTATTATTTAAACTGAAAGGAAAATACATATCTAAGAAAAATACTTTATGGAGTCAATAAGGTAAATATAAAGTTACATCTAATTCAGGATGAAGTTATTTATAGTCCAATGATTATAGGGTAACTATTAAGTATAGGTCCTGCTATGACAGAGAAAAACAAATAACAAAGGTTACAAAACAAAGAAGTAGCTATTGTATCAGTTTTTTAAATACAGTTTAGATTAAAGTTTATTGAAGAAAAGAAACAAACAGAATATTTAGGACTTGTAGCCTAGACAGACCAGGAAGAATTACCATTAGTGTACACAGTAAGTACTTAATAAAATTAGTTATATGTGATGAGAAATGTAATAATGACATATACCACTTAAGAGACAACCCTTGTAGTATCATTATAGAAACATCAAAGGCAAAATATTGACAAAGCATATTTTATATTTGGATTATATTTTTCACAATTTCCAACTGTCAGTGGCAGTGGCCAGTCTATCTCTGTATAAAGAGCTTCATCAGTTACTTGAAGAAAGGCAAAGAAGATTTTGCAGCTGCATGTTTATTTTGTTTATTAGAAGATTTGTTGCTGTAAAAGAAGTCACTTTATTCTCAAGAGGCCACCATATAGTCACTGTGCTTATTTGAATTTCTTGCTTCATGTGTCAAAGAGAACAAGTATTGGTAGAAAATAATCTATTTTTGTTTTGTACATATGTAAGCTACTGACCTAAAGGGCCAGGGTCTGTACATCCCTCTAGGTGATTTTTATAGCTTAAGAACATACACATACTCTCAGTAATGAATGCTTCACCATACATTTGCTGTCTTTTTAAGTTTTAACATTTTTTTTTTACTTCCAATGAGTTTCAGAAATATTCTTAACATAAATCAACATTTTGACTAGAAAGATCTGCAAATGCTTTCTCACCAGGCTGAAGATGATTTCATTTGTAAAATAAAAGGATCTGTCAGCAATAAGGGAGACCGAGCTGACAAAAAGATCGGCCTCACTCCCAGGGCCAAAACATATAGAACTGTTTAATTGCACAGTTCATCAACATGAATTGATTTTAATTTTTTCTGTATTCCTCACCTTCTATCACACTTCACCTACCCTTCCTTTCTTCCTCCTTCACTACACTGTGGGTAGCTAGCATTACTCTCTCTTCATGTTCAAACATATAAGAAGTTGAGTCAAATTAAAAATTCAATTCCATGTTCAATTAAAACTGACTTTTCTTCTTCCTTTGAATATTTACTAGGTTTCAATAGGAAGAACTCTTTCTACAAGCTTGAGGTTCTCCATTAGGTTATTTATTTGAGTTCTCTCTGTTTTCCTAATATGGGCATTCACTGCTATGAATTTCCCACATAGAACTGCTTTCATTGTGTCCCATAGATTCCTGCATGTTATAATGGCCTTATCATTTACTTGTAGATTCTGTCTAATTTCTTCTTTAACTTCCTCTGTGACCCATTGCTTGTGCAGGAGGGTGTTATTCAATTTCCAGGTGTTTGTGGGAGTTTTGCAGTTTCTTATGTCCAATTATTTTGCACTATAGTCTGATAATATACAGGGGGTAACTTCAATTCTTTTGCATTGATTTAGACGCCTCCTATGAGCTAACATGTGGTCTATTTTGGAGAATGACCCATGTGCTGCTGAAATGAATGTGTATTCTGATTTTGTGGGGTGGAACACTCTGTAAACATCTATTAAGTCCATTTGTTCAATAGCTTGGTTCAGTTCTAAAATTCCATTGTTAATTTTTCATCTAGATGATCTGTCTAATTGTGATAATGGGGTATTGAGATCCCCCACTACAATTATATTAAAGCTTATTTGGTATTTCATGTCCATTAATATTTGTTTTGCATAGCTGGTGGCATTCATATTTGGTGCATATATATTTATGATTGTCATCTCTTCCTCTTGGACTGTTCCCTTCACAAGGATGTAATGAACATCTTTGTCTCTCTTAATTAGCTTCAGTTTGAAATTTAGTTTGTCTGCAAATAAAATTGCTACCCCTGCTTTTTTTCTGGGTCCCTGTGGTGTGGAGAACAGTTTTCTATCCTTTTAGTTTCATTCTATGAATTTCCTTTTGCGTTATGTGTGTTTCTTGTATACAGCATATAGCTGGATTTTGTTTCTTAATCCCTTCTGTCACTCTATTTCTTTTGATTGGTGAATTGAGACCATTAACACTGTGTTATAATTGATAGATATTGACTCATCCTTGTCATGATGTTTTACTATTGTTGGCAATTTTATTTCTTTTTTTTTCCTTTCCCTTTAGTTTTTTACCTTGCCTGGTGGCTTCTCTCTGTTGGGCCTCATGGAGTTATGATCTTCATTGTCTTTTTCTAGGATATTGCTTAGGATTGTTTGGAGTGCTGGTTTGGTGTTCATGAAATTTGTCAGGTGTTCTTTGTCATGAAAGTATCTAATTTCCCCATCGATTTTGAAAGATAATTTTGCAGGATACACCAGTCTAGGTTGGAAGTTATTTTCTTTTAAGTCTTGAAATACTTCACTCCAGGCACTCCTTGATTTGAGGGTTTGTGTTGAAAAATCTGCCATGATTCTGATGGGTTTTCCTTTATAGGTGATTTGTTTCTTTTCTCTAACTGCTGTAGAATTTTGATCTTTTGTAGGGTTACTGGGATCTTGATTATTATGTTTCTAGGCATAGATTGTTTTTTTCATCATGGCTAGTTTGAGTTCTATATGCCTCACTTATCTGTATGTCCAATTCTCCACCTCTGTTTGGGAAGTTTTCCTTTATTACTTCTGTGAATAGTTTTTTTATGTCAGTTGTATATTCTCCTGTTTTTTCGTGGACTCACATCAGTGTTATTCTTCCTTGCATCATCTAGAAATGTTTTCCATCCTTTTACTTTCAGTCTATAAATTTTCATTTCAGTTAGATGTGTTTCTTGTATACAGCATATTGTTGGATTTTGCTTCTTAATCCATTCTGTCAGTCAATTTCTTTTGATTGGAGAATTGAAGCCATTAACATTGACAGGTATAATTGATAGATATTGCCTCGTCCTTGTTGTGATGTTTTACTGTTGTTGGCTCTTTTATTCCTTATTTATTTCCCCTTTCCCTCTAGTGTCTCACCTTGCCTGGTGTCTTCCCTCTGTTGGGCCTCATGGAGTTGTGATGTTCATTGTCTTTATCTAGGATATTGCTTAGAATTATTTGGAGTGCTGGTTTGGTGTTCATGAAATATCTCAGATGTTCTTTGTGGTGGTAGTATCTAATTTCCCCATTGATTTTGAAAGAAAATTTTGCAGGATCCACAGTCTAGGTTGGAAGTTATTTTCTTTTAGGGTTTGGAATACTTCACTTCATGCTCTCCTTGATTTGAGGTTTTGTGTTGAAAAGTCTGCTGTGATTCTGATGGGCTTTTCTTTGTAGGTGATTTGTTTCTTTTTTCTAACTACCTGTAGGATTTTGTTCTTCTTTTGGGTTTCTGGGATCTTGACTATTATATGTCTAGATGTAGATTGTTTTTATCAAGGCTAGTTGGAGTTCTATATGCCTCACTTATCTGTATGTCCAATTCTCCACCTCTGTCTGGGAAGTTTTCTATTATTATTTCTGTGAACAGATTTTTTATGACAATTGTACTTTCTTCTGTTTTTTCATGGACTCCTATCAGTCTTATGATATTCTTCTTTGCATCATCTAGCAGCTGGTGGGTTGATTTCTCATGGTCCCTTACTATTTTTAAGAAATCCCTGTTTTCATGGCCCTTAACCGCAATCCTGTCTTCTATATCAGATATTCTATCTTCAGATTCCCTTAATCTGCTGCGTATGCTTTCAATGGAGTTTTTAGTCTCCTGAGTATCTGTTTGAATCTGTTTCATGGATTCCATTTCTTTCTTATGTTGGGCGATCATGGTTTCCATTTCTTTCTTATTCTGGGCATTCATGGCTTCTAGTGTATTTCTGAGGTCATCTATTTTTTTTATCTGTTTCTGTTCTAGAGCCTCTAATTAAGTCTTTCACTCTGCTTACCATCGCTGTAGTTATCTGAGATATTATTTCTGCTTTTATTTTTGTTTCTAGAGCCTCATTCACCTGTTTTGTTACTTCCCGTGCTATCAGTTTAGGGTGTCCAGGTGGTTGGCTATCAGACTTGTCCACCTTATTTTCCCCAGAAATTTCCTTTTGTGGGGTGGAAGTCTGTTTGTGACTTGCTTAAACATCTTCTCATTTTTGTTTTTAGTACTGTCAATTATAAGTCAAGGAGTCTCAGGAAGCCAGTAACAGACCCATGAGATTCAGGCAGATTTCTGGCTGCAAGTCCCAAGTTGAGCTCCCTGTCCTCCTGCAGGGTTGAACTCTGCAAAATTCTATTACAGGTTCCAGGTGTCTTTCCCCTGAAAATAATCCAGGTTCAAATGGGAGTTGAAGATCCCTCCAACTTACCAAGTACGGTGGTCTGGTGTGCCTATATTGCAGAGATTCTTTTCACTTTTCCAGTGGGCTTCAGTTTTCATCAGGGAGTCTGAGAGAGGCCCTCTCTCTTGTTCACTTCTGCAACTCAGGACAATGGCCTTTATGTCCCCCGTGCCTCTGTAGTGTGGAAGTAGGTAGATGCCCAGTCAAGAGGCCAGAGGCAGGTTTGGGGGTGGCTATTGTTGGCTGGTGGCCAGTAGGCCTGCCCAGGGCGGTCCTCAGGGTCTCCTGGATGTGAGTGGATGGGGTAAGCCAGATGGAGCAGGGCACAGCCACTCATGTCTGACTGGAAGGCCAAACTGTCAGCCAGTGGGTCTGCCCGGGTGTGGGGGGATCCTCACAGTCTCCTGGATTCCCTCCTCAGATGATTAATAAGACACTGTGATGCAGTTTGAATTGGTGGCCATCTGAGAGCAGATGTGCCTAGTGACTGAACTGGTTCTCTCCAGAATATGAAGGTAGAGAGTCAGTCAAATTTCAGTAATGCTTTCTTCTTTACCTTCTTTCTGCCACCCTCTGTTTTCCCCTAAACCATTTGCCAAGGAGAGTACTGGCTGTTCCTCAGGTTTCCTATTCCCATGGCTGAGAAAGTAAAATTCTGTATGTAGATAGGCACTTAATCTGCCACTTGTTCTCATTGTTTTGTACCCTCACAACTGATCATGATTTCCTTTATAAAAGGTGAGTCGAGAGTTCCACTGTCATTTCATAAAGAGATGGCGTAAACCTTCATTCTTTTTCCTGGGCTCTATTCCACTGTCTGTAGTTTGACTTTTTTGTGGGGTTCACTAGTTAGGGAGAAGAGGAAGCCAATCTGTCCTTCATAGATTTGAAAGAGATTTTCTTTTTTTCTATTTCAGAATATACCTTAAAGACTCAAAGACTTTCAAATTTTATGAAAGATATAAGCAACTTCTTTGAGAATAGTCTCTTTTTGTATTCAATTTCTGTTTTGCAAAAATATGCTGATTTTTTTCAATATAGCCTCATCCAGTTTCTTTATCTTGGGACATACTTTAATTTTAGTTTGTTATAAGAAAAGTACCTGTAATAGTTATTAAATAAAATTCCTCTTTGATCATTATATACAACATGATATTTTACTCTGTTTTACAGTAGAAATATTGAAATTGGAATCAGAGTATATGAGAGGGAAGGGCTTGTCCATAATTTTAATGTCTTAAGTTTGCCTTGTTCAACTACTCCTCTTTTACCTACAAAGAGAAGAAATATGGATCAGATAACTCAAAGTTCAAGAGCATTAATTATGTCATATGATTAGAAAGCTAGATTGCTATGTATTACAAGGAACAATTCCATATAGGCTTTCTTTTTTAAATTAATTTTATTGGTACATTTTAGGTCTACAATATAATGACATTCATCATTGGAAATTTGTTCCTTTACATACCTTTGGTTCTCATTTTTTCCCCATTCCCCTGCCTTCTCTTTAACCCCTCCACCCCTTGCTGTTTACAAAGACTTTGTAACCATTTTTTAATTTTCTCATATTAATTTCATCCCCTTCTTTCCTTTTCCCTACCCCTCCCATTTCCCCTACTCCTTTAGAACTTTTCTTCCTATTTCACAATATCAATTATACGTTTTGATCCTTATTTAAACTTTTAGTTTTTCACACCAGAGAAACTATTAGGTATTCACACATTAAGAGCTAAGTGGATGCACATTGAGGCCATACTCTCAAGTGAAATAAACAAGTTACTGTTTTGTGTTATATTGGTGCATTATATTAACCATGTGTGGATACTATTTCAAAGTAACAGAATAAACTGAAGCATCATGCTATGCCCAGCTGTGTATTGGAACTAATCTGTTTTATTTGACACTGCATCAATTTGCATGCAATGTAAAATGATGTCAACAGCTAAGAAGCCAGGCAAATTATTGCTCTCTTAAAGTCAGGTAATAATATAAATAGAGGTATACACTAGAAACTTTTCAATTTCAGTGAACCAAAAATGTAAATCTTTCTGCATATATATTCATATAATTTGTCCTATGAGGTTATGTGTAACTTTTTTGTTAAGCTGGTCATTCTGCTCATTATACACAGCATTTATCTGGTCTTTGACATGCTGTGTATTTTAAAGCATGTTATAATTCTTTTAAATAGTTCTTTAAAAAAGCAGCACAGTATAACATGCATGAAGAATGCAAGTGTTTTCAAAGCCAAAATTACTCTGCATCATTGATTTTTAAGATATAAATAGATTACTTTTCCTCTTCCTTTTAATCATCAGCTTCATTTTGTATGTCCCTGTGCTTCCATAGGTATTTGATTTAATGCAATAGGGTTTAATTTTTCAGATACAGAAAGACTTCACACTTGATCTGTCAAGAAAAAAGAAACTTGTCTATATTGATATATGAGTTGCCTTTTATATGTATTCTTTGGTAGGAAGATTTCAATGATGATGCAAAAGAATGATCCAAAAGAATCAATAAAAAATGATTCTTTTAGCAAATACCACTAGGAAATGGTAAAAATGGATACTGTATCATAAAGCTTCTACTTGATGTCATGAACTCCAGCACTATGGAGGTTATTGTACTATTGATATAATAAATCTCTGAGAAGGCCAGAAATCTTGGGAGTACTTACACATCCTTTCACTACTGGTAGTAAATATGACGGGTAGAATATAACACCTTAGATTTATATGTAAAACTTCATAAGAATAAACCAGAGGATATTAGGCAGGATAGGATTTTATGAATGTATTACAGTGAAAGTGCCAAAGAAAAAGAAAAAATATACACGTACTAATTAATGAAATGAATGAAAAATCAACCAATGATGATATACATAGTTTGGAAAGTGACCAATCCCACCCAAAAAAGCTACAATTTGTTTTGTATCACCTCAATTATGTTTTTTTGTTTATATTCAAAAGAAGTTAATAATTTTCATATAAATTTAGTTATTTATTAACTAAAAATATATTTTTCAATTCCCAGAAGTTACAATAAACAGTTTTAAGGGAGTTAAAAATTACTTAAGACTCAAAAAGAAGCATTTCTTTCTATGCAACAGAGGATGAGTTTGGAAGAATGGAACACGACCTGATATAAAACTCTTTCCTTATGAACTAAGATTCATTACTGTAAATTTCTGGTAAGAGGGCCCGGGATTTAGCTCAGTGGTGCCGCCTCCTGCCTCGCAAGTGCAAGGTCCTGAGTTTAATCCCCTGTACAAAAAAAAAAAAAAAAATTCTGGTAAGAAAATTAAAATTACATTGTATTGTAGTATTGTTGTAGTCAGGATAACATCTGTTATATTTTTGTCACATGCTACAATTTTCATAAATCACATTAACTTGTGTGTCTAAATCTCTTCCTACATTTGCTTAAATAATTAGGCATTTTTCACTTTTAACATTCTACTTGTGTATGCTTTCTAAAATTCCCAGAGAGTTAAAAAATCTACCTGTCTAATATATTTCATCATACAGGAGTGACAAATTTATAACAAAATTCATTTGAAACACATATGCTATTCAGAGGCAAAATACTTGAATATTTTATAAAAATGTCTTAATAAATATTTAACAGGAGAATTGTTTGGTGGATTAAATTAAAATTAGAAGTTTAAGCTGGACATAGGGAATTAGTACATAATTTTTTAATGGCCAAGACCCTAGTTTAACATTTTAACAGTCATATAAGTAGAATCAGATTCCTCAACAGGGGAATATAGAGAAACAGTGTAAGGAATTGGAGAAGACTACTGGTAAGTATTTTGTAGTTTTTTTCTTTTTTTCATTAAGTTTATTGATACATTTTAGATATAAAATAGTTACATTCATCATTGCAATCTTGTGCCTTTACATGATGTATCTTGGTTCTCATTTTTTTCCCTTCCCCTGCCCTCCCTTCACCCCCTCCACCCTTCCCTATTTGCAAAGACTTTGTTTCCATTTTTTCCCCTTTTCTCATATTTTTTCTTTTCCTTTCTTTCCTTTCCCTTACTCCTCTCACTTCCCCTACTCCTTTAGACCTTTTCTTCCTATTACACAATATAATTTATACATTGTTTAAATTACAATATCAAACTTTAGAGGACATTACCACAGATTTTACAAAATTTAAAAGGATATAGAAAGCATATTACAAAAATCATTTTTGAAATAAATTTGAGAACTTGTAAGAAGTACTTTGGAAGACAAATTAATGAAACTGACTCAGTAGGAAATATAAAAATTGAATAGCACCTACTAAAGAAAGTATATTCCTAGCTTGAAAACATACCCATGTGACAACAGGCTCATATACATTTTATCTGATGAATTATATCAAACATTTAAAGCAGAAAAAAGAAGGAACACTTCTCCCCTCATTTTAGGAAATCAACCTTGTGCTAATACTAAAACTGGATAAAGATAATAGAAGAAAAAGTATGAACACAGATAAAAATTTGTTTAACAAAACAAACTATGAGAAGTCAGATCTGGCAGTATGTAGAAAGTGCTTTTATTATAGGTATGGCAGCATTGGTTCAGCATTGGAAGATTCACCCCCCTAAGTCATCGTTTTAACAGAGGAAAAGAAAGAGCCATATGATCCTGTCAGTAGTTGTAGAAAAAGTATTGGACTAAATTCTACAGCTGTTCACGGTGAAAGCCATCAGGAGACTAGAAGTAGAAGAGAACTTTCTCAATGGATAAGACATGTACTCCATACTTCAGCAAAAATGCCTTATATGAGTGGGAAAGATACAATGCTTTCTCCCTAAGGTGGAGAACATAGGCAGATATGCCTGCTCTTCATCTGTCTATTAAACATTGAAACATAGGCCCAAACCACAGTAGTCTGGCAATAAAAAGGAACAATTACAATAGGATTGGCAAAGTGTAAGTAAAATCTTTATATGTAGATGAAATGATCATCTACAGAGAAAATACTAAGAAATCTCTAGGATCCCCTAGAACTTGTATCTTAATTTAGCAGGATTATAAAACACAAGGTATATATAAAAATTCAGATCTATGTATACTTGCTATAAATGAAGAATCGGATATTGAAATTTAAAAGTTATGTAGGAGTACAAAGGACCAAGAAAAGTAAAAAAAAAAAAAAAAGAGTGTTGGAAGACATTTATTACCTAATTAAAAAAAATTTTATGATTACAGGGATCAAACTCAGGACCTTACACTTGAGAGGCAGGTGGCGGAACCAGTGAGCTAAATCCCTGGCCCTTATTACCTAATTTTAAGACTTCCTCTTCAAGCTACAGTAATCATGGCAGTGTTGGCGTAAGGAAAGACATATAGATCATTGGAATAAAACAGAAAATCTGGAAATAGAACCACACATATATGGTCCACTGAGATTTGAAAGATTATTTAACATTAACATTTTTTAGAACATAAACTCAAGAGCAGAGGAAAAGATAGTGTTTTCAGCAAATGGTACTAGAACACCTGTTACCTGTATGTAAAATATTAACCCTTTATTTCCATACATAAAGATAACTTGAAAGGATCTATGAATCTAAATATGAAAGACTAAAACTATAAAATTTTAAGAAGACATTACAAGGGAAAATGTTCATGAATTTAGGGTAGACAAGAATGTTCTAGGGTACAAAAAATATGATGTATAAAAGAAAATAATTGATAAATGAGATTCCATCAAAATTTAGAACTTTAAATGACATTGTTAAGAAAATAAAAAGTAGTCCATAAACAGACCATATTTATTATACATATAACCTCTGGCCAAAATACATAAAGAACTCTTTCAGCTCATCGATAGACAACCCAATTAAAAAGTAGATACAAGAAGATGATAAATATCCAGAACAGCGTAAGAAAAGGTGTGCAACACTAGAATCAGAAAAATACCCGTCAGTAAATAACAAGATCATATTATACACTCATTAGGGAGATGAAGTTAAAAGTTTTAAAAGAACAGATGTCAGCTGAGGTGTGAACCAGTTAGAACTTTTGAATACTGCTAATGTGAATATAAAATGATAAAACCATTTTGGAAAACAATATAAAAATTACTAGTATTATTGTTAAGAACTAATAGTTCTGTTCTCAAGTTTTTACTTAAGAGGAATGAAAACACATGTGCACAATACATTTGTACATACAAGTCGATTATCCCTTATCTGAAATTCTTGGGACCAGAAGTGTTTTAGATTTTGGGTTGAAATCCATTTGATCTGCAAAGAGGATAGCTACTCCTGCTTTTTCTGGGGTTCCTTTCGCATGGAGTACTGTTTTCCACCCTTTAACTTTCAATCTATGAGTTTCTTTATGAATTAAGTGTGTTTATTATATGCAGCATATTGTTGGATCTTCCTTCTTGACCCATTCTGCCAGTCTATTTCTTTTGAATGGTGAATTGAGACCGTTAACATTGATGGTTATAACTGATACACACTGACTTATCATTATCCTGACTTTTTCTTTGTGTTGGATTCTCCCCCTTTGCATTTAATTTCTTGTCACAGCCAATGGATTCATTCTCCTGGGCTTCCTGGGGTTATGATCCTCATTGTCTTTTCCTAGGATATTGTCTAAATTTTTTAGGAGTGCTGGTTTGGTATTCATGAAGTTCCTAAGGTGCTCTTTGTCATGAAAGTATCTTATTTTTCCATCAATTTTGAAAGATAGTTTTGCAGGGTACATCAACTGGGCTGGAGGCTGTTTTCCTTTAGGGCTTGGAATACATCACTCCAAGCTCTTCCTGCCTTGAGGTTTTGCATTGAGAAGTCTGCTTTGATTCTGATGGGCTTTCCTTTGTATGTAATTTGTTTCTTTTATCTCACTGCTTGTAGAATTTTGTTCTTCTGTTGGGTTTCTGGAATCCTATTAAATGTCTATGTGTAGATTTTTTTTTTGATCAAGGCTATTTAGAGTCCTACATGCCTCACTTATCTGTATGTCAAATTCTTTTCATGTGCTTGGGAAGTGTTCTGCCATCACATCTGTGAAAAGTTTTTTATGTCATCTCAACTCTCTGTGGTTTCTTCATTGACTCCAATCAATCTTATGTTATTCTTCTTTGCATTGTCTAGCAGCTGCTGGACTGATTTCTCATGTTTCCTTACAATTTTAAAGAAAATTTTCTTTTCCTCCTCACTAATTGCAATCTTATCTTCTTTATCTGAAATTCTGTCCTCACATTGTCTCATTCTGCTGTGTAAACTTTCAATGGAATTTTTAATCTCCTGGAAATCTGTTTGCATGTGTTTTATGGATTCCATTTGTTTCCTATATTGGGATTCCATCATGTTCCTCAGCTCCTCTATTTTTTTTTCTATCTATGTCCTCTCTAAATGTATTACTCATGTCTTGCACTATAGACACAATATCTGCTGTTATCTGAGAAATTATTTCTGATTTCATTTTGTCCAGATCCTCTTTTGTCTCCAGTTCAGGGAGTCCAGGTGGTTGAGTATCAGATTGTTTCATCACATTTCCATTTGGGATTGCTGTAGGTGATCAGGAATTCTTGTTTTGAGGCTTCTTTAAGTGTCTTCTCATTTTGATGGGTGTGTGTGTGGGGGTGCTGCTGGCACCTGCGTGGTTCACCTCCTCTTTGCTGGAAGTGGGGCTATGGTGGACCAGGAGCCTCCTCCTGGGTGCTGGGATTAACTCACCTCCTCTGCACTGGAGGCAGTGCTATGGTGGCCCAGGAGCCTCCTCCAGGTCACTAGGATTGGCTCACCCCCTCTGTGCTGGCAGCAGTGGCAAGCTTCTGCAGGCGACACTCTGGCCAGCCTGCCTGGCCTTGTCACACAGAGCACCCGCCGACCCCCATTTCACCCAGGGGGTTCTCCCTGACAAACACGACAAATGACAATGTAGAGTCTGGTCAGCAAGCAGCTGGCACTGAGGGCTGCAGTGAGGTCCTCACAGCATGCAGTTGTGAGGTAGCAGCTCACCAGCCAGAGCTCGGAGAGGTGGCAGAGCAGGTGCGCCAGGCCCCGGCACAGCAGGCTGGCCCTGACATCACCCAGGGTGCCCTCGCTCAGGTCCAGCTCCACCAGCTTCCTGCTACTGCTCAGGACAGAGGCGAGGTCATAGCGGAACTGGCGAGAGAGGCCACAGCATTGCAACCTGCGGGCAGAGCAGCGCTGGGGACGTGGACTGCACCCTGTGACCGGCCCAACGTCCCCATCTCCATAGTTTTTTCTTAATCTCTTTCAACATATTTAGGTATCCTGTCTCAGTGAATTTACTACTATAAATTGGGTATTTCAAAATATTTGACTTTCCTAACTATAGGTTTTAGATAAGCTGTGTTAATTTTACATTCTCAAAGTAATGCAATTAAACATGATATGCCTCACGAAAATATCAAATTAGACTTTGATGATTTGGGCCAATGTACATATTTAATAAAGTACAACACTAATATTTTATTCATATTGGTTAATTGCTGTAAAGATTGAACCATAGCCTGTAAAATTTACTATGTAGTACTGTATAATTTTTTTAAAAATCTTTCTTTTTTTCATTTTTGAAATATGTAGTAGTACATGATTGCACTACATGATGATTACATTCAACACATGAAATTACTACATGTCTATAAAATGTCTTAATACTTTTTCTTTCCTTCTCTTTCTTTCAACCTCCCTGCATCACTTGGCCCCTTTCCCATTTTCAAATGACCTGTCTCACTTAGTAGAAATTAATAGCTCTATTGTGTCATTTTGGAGTAATTAGTTATATCCTTGTATAAGTTGCATGAAGAAAGGAATGTTGACTCTAAAACTGACTCCTTAGTCATGAATCCTACTCATTTCAATTCCCAGCATTACTGTACTTCAAAGTTCTCATACATAAAATGAAGATTAAATATAACTCTCAAAGGATTCAAATAAATTGCTTCACACAAACCTGGAACAATAAGTGTTAGCTATTATTGTTAATGTTTTCTTTTATAGTTGATGGTTCTTATTTAAGAAAATAAAACTATGGAAATAAAATAGATATTAAAATTGTTAAGTATATATTTAACATTCATTTTAGTTCTGATAATTTATTTATTGAATCACAAACTTTTCTTTATTCCAAGGAAAGGTAACAAAGGAAAAAAAATTGGAATGTAAAAGAAGTAAATAGAATATTTCATTTAAATGGTGAAATTCAGCTTACAGTTTTCTCTATTAGAATGGACTATTTCACTGATAGCACATTATAAGCACATTTTAAATGACAGAGTTCAAGAAATACTAATGGCTAAATAATCACCAAACTTTAGAAGAATGTTTTCTATGTAAATGGATGCATATATATGTGTGTATATATATATATATATATAATGTGTATACGTAATATGAACTAGTTGTAGAAATATTACATGCACAGTGAAAGAAGTATCTGAAATAGTGCCATAGCTATGAAATTGTTAAAATATTGCAATATCAACACTTCCTTTATTCATGCTCCATATATTTTCCTAAACTTACTCTGCTTCTTTCTGATACAGATAAAAGTAATAGAGGTCCAGCTTAGTGATTTAGATATCACCTGTGTTCTCAGAAACTATGGAATCTAATTCAGGAAAGGCAATTCAAACTCATTTTCTTTCAAGGTAAAAAAAGATCGAGCTGTATTTAGTATGAATTTGAGTATCCTATATTTAGGAACAATGCAGTTGGCTGAATTGGGCAAAAACATGAATTTCTCTGAATGTGTAGCATATAATGTTTATAAAGTATTTGTAAACTGATTATCTCCGAAGTTGTTCAAATATTTGTTTTTGCTTTTTAAATCATTTTTTTCTCATTTGAATTTTTATTAGAGGTTGATATGTTATATTTTCTACATTGGTATTTAACTACGTCATCTATAATATCTACCATATTGACCTCGTGTACTGTTATATTAATCTCCAGATATTTAATAAAAATAAATATTCTGAGTTCATATTTATCCTCGACAATAAATAAATAAATAAAGTTTGCAGTAGAAATATGTGAACAAAATCATGCTGCACATTTAAAAGGAGGAAGTTTATACTTACACACATATATGAATGGACTCCAACTTTTAACTTTAGCCTGGAGGAAAAATATTAAAGAAAGAAACAAAACTTTTGATTTTTTTAAAAAACTTTTTGTTGTAATAATGTAAATATATTTGTTTAGATGCCCAGATAGTAATTGCAGACAATTTCTAACTGTCCTCATTGATTTTATAGCTACATTATCAGCTACATTTTTTTGGATGTGTTTAAAATGTTTTGCTTACTCAATGCAAAAAAACCCCCCAAAATAACAACTATGGGTTATATAGTAATTCGAGATTCCACAAATTAAATTCAACATATTTTTGTAAATGGAATGGTTTTGAAGAATGTCACAGAGAAGAGAGAGCTTTTCTACTACTTGGTTTTAGAAAAGTAAATGTCACATTTTACTACTGCTCTATTCTTGGTTATAATTTGTTTTCTTGTATTTTAAAAGCCAATTTTTCCATAAAATAAATTAGAGACAAATTTTAAGAGCATTGATCAAATTAAAAAGAATTCCTCCATAATCTCTTATCCTTTATTAAGCTAAACTTTATTAGTTTTCACTACTTATTTAATTGATTGTTCATTTTATTCAAATGCTAGGGTACAGAGAATGAAGTACAAATAAAGCAGAGGATCTGATCTCACCTAGCATGCAGAAAGCTAGCTGTAAGATAGCACTACTCTTGTATTAACAAGGAAAATACTCAAATATTCCAAAATATATTTCCTTAAACCTATCATATCAGAGCTCACAAGGGAATTAAGGGATAAAAATTCTATCAAATGAAAAAACAGTATGCGTACATGTTTTTACTTTTCTAAGTATAAGAGAAAAACAAGTTTTCCATAAAAGAAAATGAAATCAAATTAGGGATAAAATGGTAACATACTCCTAAATAGTGAGTACAGATAAAAGTTTCAGAGTAGAAAATCTTGGAGCTGTAGAAACACATGAAATTGACCTCACTAATAAGCTCATCTTCATAACTCTCTGCCACATGACAACAAAGAATATAAGAAGCAGTAAAGAAAACTTTAAAAAACCTCCATTAGTAGCAAGAGTACACAAAGAGGAGGTGACCAGTTTCTCCTAACCAATGGCACAAAATACTTCCCACTTTTGAAAATTAAGCTTGACTATGTCAACTTGATCATCTTGGGAGCCACCAATGAATCGCTGGAGCTGGATCCTGGAGTTGTCAATTTGGGCACAACACCTGGTCCCTTCTCTCTTCCTCTCTGGCACTGGCTTCCTGCTTTGCTTCCTGGCCATCAAGAACAAAGTATCTTTCACCTCCCATGCCCTTCCCACCTGATGTGTCTCCCTTGGAGGCAGCTGACTATGGACTGACTTCCCTGAAATAGTGAGGCAAATTAAAAGGGTCTGTTCAATTGTGGATGTCAGGTTTTGGGTCCTAGCAATGGGGAAGCTGACTAATATACCACCTCCCCAACTCCTCCTTTCAGAATGGGTAGCAAAATCTCTTACCCCACAAAGATTTACTAGGGGTAAACAAAAGAAAACTCACCTGTTTCAGGCACAAGTGCTGCACGTGAATAAACAAATGTTGCAGGTTAATGCACCGTGAAACACTTATCTTACAGCGTGTGGGGCTCAGGTGTCTGCAGATAACTTGGCTGACTTCTCTGTAAAGCAAAAATCAAAGTTTCAGCTCAAGATGAGCACTCATTTGGAGACTCAGGCAACAATTTCTTATAAATTAAATAAGGCCTTACTATAATATGAACCAACAATCTGACCCTTAAGATTTTCCAGAGAAAGAAAGCATATGTCAACACTATGCATATGAACATGATGTTGGCTGCAGTCTTGATCACTTTACAAACCCTAGAAAGACTCTAATATCTGAAAGAAATTTTGGTGTATTCATACAGAAGATTAGTACTCAGAAATAAAAATAAATTATTGACAACTGAAAATCATGATAACTCTCCAACACATATTAAGAGCCAGAAGAAGCCAGCCAGACACAGAATAACTTATCCTATATGATTTAATGCATCCTAAAACAGTGCAAATTGAAGGGTCAGGAAACAGGTAAATATTTTTAGGAGCTTCAGTTAGGGGAAAATATAGTAGTACAGGGCATTAGAGACAATAGAAATACGTTAACTCTTGTTTGTGTTTTGGTTCCATGACTTACTTTTCAAAACTCATTGATTGGTATATCTAAAAATGGGTGAATTTTATTGTGATGAATTTATATTTCAACAACATTGAATTCAATCAAATGAAAGAAAAAAATCAGAAAAAAATGAAGTGTTTTAGTATTTCTAGTGCTACCCTATTCTGCTATTTTTGAAATTAACAAATTTGTTATAGATATCTTAGTATAAATTACTGTGCTGTATTACTTGTCCATGTGTATTGTTTATATATAACTCTATAACTGAAAACTACAAGATTAGCTGCTTAATACCATATAAATTTGGTTTTACATAATTTCATTGGCTCAATCTTTGTGAGGATATTGCAGCTGAGAACTGGCTTTTAGGGCATGTCAAAAGCATACCTTAAGGACTGAGAACTGAAGGCCCCAATTTGGAAAGATCGATTTCATGTTTACATTGTTGACAAGATTACATTAACCTTGGATCTTCAGTTTATCAGTTTATTGGTCTCTGTTGGCTGGAGTCTTTCCTTAGTTCTTTGCCATGTGGGCCTCCCACTAAGGTGGCTTGTCTTGTAAAAGTCAAGACACACCCATATTCAAAGTGAGGAAATTAACAAGGGCACCATTGCTCAGGGAGGCCAATGAGGGCTGTGTCACAAGCTACCTCCCACCGCAACTGTGATGAAAAGGCAATGAGTACATTTCAATATATATTTCTTAGAAATTCAGTGACTAATGGAGATGAAGATAATAAGCATATTACATAAAAATTAAATTAAACAATTCCAAACATTAATTTTTCCATATTATAATTTCTGAGAAAAAAATTGCTAGGAAATCAATTGTCTGCCTATGCATTCCATTATTATCATGTGATATAGACTTTCTTTAAACAAGTGTATTCTTTTTATGGTTCTGTTTCTGGCTATTTAATGTAATTCTGTTTTGTCTCAGCTATATGATTAATTGCTCTCAACTTTCCTCATTATCATGTACTATATTAGCTACAAGATTTTGTATCTTAGAAAACTGTATCTTTGAAGCCAATAATATCTGTCATCATATAGGCTTGCTTGTGGTTAGGAATTTTGCCTAGGATTCTCATTATTATTTAATCAAGCAAATATCCAGAATTTCACTAATTTTATTTGCTACTCTCAACATGTGTGTTAAGAAATTAGGTTGACTATAAAACAGTTTCATTTTGATCAAAATATTTCATGATAAAAACTGCAAGGGTTGTAGCTGAAATTTTTCATTAATATTTGCTGTTATTTTTATTGCTTATTTTGACTTATTCTTTCTAGAATATATAAAACATGCTAATTTTTGTGAGGGCCTATTTGAGATAGCATATTTGATTTTCAGTTTTTAATATTGTTACATACATAAAATTTTAATTAAATAATTTAAATGAATAATTATTTTAAATATTCTAACTATTTTTAAACCACATATTTTTTTATTCTTTGTAATTGACTTCTTTAATATCTGATTTTACTTGGAGGTCTTTAATGACTTCTGACCACTATTTTTAATATAGAATTTATTGAGTAAAAACAGTGGATTATAATACTATTTCTGCTAAAAGATCAATTGTTTGATGTCTTAGAGCATTTTTATTCTTTTTCCAAACTTTCACTACTGAGCATTTTATCTTGTAAAATTGTATTTTATAACTTCAAACTAAAACTTCATATTTATTGTTATAACCATTTAATCTACTGGAAAGCTGAGAAAAGAAATGTCTGTACCATTGTGTTACTATGAAAACCAGGGTTTCTTATAATATGAATTTTCATTTTGCTCCCTATCAACTTCTTTGTCAATATAAAAGGAAGATAGCAATGAAAAAGACATAAGACTCTATCAGATGCACACTGAAATATTATATAACCCTTTGGACTCTAAATATTTATTCGTTTTAACTTGATATGATTCACATTTCATAATAGCAAGTTTTTCCATAGGAAAATATGTTTCAGTATAAAACAGAATGATGTTTTTAAGAACATGTGTTTATTCATTTCATTGAAAATGTTTTTACTGATTCAATTACTCATTAATTGGAAATTTATTGAATGTGTACTTTTTTCCATGCAGTGTTATAATCTCTCATATATAGCTGTGAACTGAACAAAGATCTGATGTCATAGAGCTTACATGCTAATGATTGGGAAATACAAGAAGTAAACAAATAATTTTCAATTAATAATAAAATGCTATAAAATACATAATAAAATGCATAAGTGTGAAGATTTGCCAGGGGTGAGGAAAAAAACTAAAAAGTGCTTTCAACTTTCATAAAATACTTTTAAAACCATGACAGAATTTTAGAATTTACAAAGGAATTCAAATGTCATCAGACTTAAGCACTTCAATTAACAGATCAAGATAAATAAGTCCACAAGGACTTATTCCATCATATATTGGTAAACATAGCCTACAATCAGACCATATGCAGCTGTATATTGGCACTGGACTGGTACTTCACTCCATTGAATCTCATCGAATCTGGTAGTATATACATTTTCATGTGAATATTTTGTTCCAGTGCTCATTCTTTGGTATTCAACAAGGAAGCTAGAACTTGTGGGTGTCAACTCCCTTGACACTTCCTACCCTTTCAGCTAAAACTGTGTTTGGTACATGTTATTCTTGGTCATTGGTATGCCTCCTGAAAGGAACTCACCCCAGATATGAAGGTACTGTACCACTGTATTCCTAAATGCTGGGGCTATTTTATATTACTAACTTGTACCAGAGCATGACAAGTTTGCTCTGAAGAGTTCTACCTGAGAGAAATGATAGAATATTTTTCTCTATGTTTGTCCACATTCTCTATTTGGCATAAATATTGCCTACACTTTTTTGGATATTTTGAGCATCTTTTCATACATTTCTTGTAGTTTCAATTACATTAATTGTTGCTCTATATTTATTCATATCAACTCTCACCATGATTATAGAAAACACTTGAGATTAACATCTGTCTGTTAGAGTGTGTATGTATTTGTGTTTCCTCCATATCTAGTAATACAGTATTGTAAATATAATTGACCACTGAAACACATTTGTTCTCTTTAGTGACACACTTTCTCAGATAGGAATATTGTAAGAAAGGCACCAAATATGAAATAACATAAATAAATATGTATCTTTTGGATCTCCTCAGTGCTTTCAACTGGGCTCTAGGAATTATGTGTGTATAAATCTGAGATCTCAGAGAAAGATAAGTAAGTTTGATATTGGTGGATTCCTTTAGGTCTTGAAACCCCAAAGTCAGTCCAAGGTTGGAAATAAGGAACGGCATCTCTGTTAGCTTGAAGGACACACATGCTTGGGCTGTGAGGCTCTCACACCCCACCACTTTGACTACAAATTGACTGTCCCAGCTGTTGAGCAAAAAACCACAAAAGAACAAACAAACAAATGAACAACAACAACAACAAAGCCTTTTAGGGTTATTTTAAGAATGTGATCATCCAACCAGAAACCGTTTATTGTGTAGTCAGTTACCATCTGCAGTCAATAAAATGCTACCATTTGGCCTAAATCTGTAGCATACTGGTCACTTGTGTTTTGGAGCAAATTTGGTCTGATGCCTGTATGCACCTGTTTATCCAACCCACTTGGTACCCTGCAGGCTAAAAGAGGCAGTAAGTGAGAAAGGCATTACACCTGCAAGAAAACATATCCACACTTCTATCTACACTTGCCTTTAGATGGATGTCTCTACTAGTCAATGAAGGCATGCCAATGAGTTTACATCCTCTGGCCCAACTTGAGTTACAAAAATGAAAAGCATAAGAGTACACATGTATATGGTCTCCATATACCTTTATTTCATGAAAATATGAGTTTAAACCAGGGTTGTAAAACAACTTCACAAATTGTTGCAGGAATTACAGTGATTCAATATAAATGAAATCACAGCTGGCATCAGTACAAGACTGCTGTGAAGAATCGCTTTACTTAAAGGCGCTTCTATCACTTGGTCAAGCGCTGTTTAAAAGGAGGAAAAGGGCTGTGGGAGAAAAAGGTAATGAATATTGGAAATGAATGAAATAGAGAGAAAACTATTGGTACAGTATGAAAAATATAAAATCCATTAAAGTAATGGCAGTCCAATCTACAGAATTTCTCCAGGTATCTTATAAAATAGCTCCACACTATTCCCTTATTTTCAGCTAGGATGCTCAGTACAAATGGGGGCCATTTCTGTTGCTCATATGGAAAGGGCAGAGAAATTTCAATTTACTATCAGAAACCTGAGAGTCAGCAACCCAGAGTTGCCATGACTTGTGTGAATTTCAGAAATATCTGACTTTACTTCATTGATAATTGTTTTTTAGTTAATTATAATATGTACTACATATGAATATACAAATATGTAGAATCCCAGAACAGCAACTGAATTCCTTTACCTTATAAATGACACAACTATGCCCAGAGGAAAAATAATTCACTCTATATCATCAACTGAATAATGAGGCCTGAGAGAAAAGTTTACATTTTCTAATTCTGTTGGATGGGGGTCTCAGGACATTCTCTTCAAAGTATGGTCCCTGGAGTAACAACAGCAGTGTGATTTTGGAGCTTGTCAGCCATGTAGAAAAGCTGCCTTGATCCCAGACCTACTATATCAGAATCTGCTTTGTAAACAGATCCCCAGATAATTCCTTGGCCCATTAGTGTTTTAGAAGTAACTGGTATAAATGTATGGATCAATGTAAAACAACGATGCTGAGTAAGTGCATTCTATAATCCTAGTATAGAACTAACTTCACAAGTTTGTTGCCATGCATACTTTTAATTCAAATTGTAGAATTAAGTAAAAAGGCCTTTATAATAATTTCTTAATAATAATTCACACATTTATCAAATCCATATAATCCAGTAAATTCGCAGCTCCTCCAAGTCAAACTAAAAAATATTTAATTAATATTTGCATATTATGAGTCACTATTTAATTTTCAAAAGATAACTTCACCCAAAGCTACTAGAAGGAATTATAGAATTTAGAGGTTCTGTCCCTCTTTCAAAACTTAGCATTAAATAAACTAACAATCTGAGAGAAATTACCAAAATATGGAAGAGAAAAGCAGTAGATACATATTTTTGTATTTTAATTTCCAATAAGTTTACTGGTAGTTCTATCCATCAAAATAATAAGACTGATATAGCCCCTAAATTATCTGTTTAAAGCACCTAAAATAATGCAAATATGTCTTTGAAATATGCTGCTCTAGTGACAAACACAGTACTTGTCTATACTAAGTGCTGAATAAATATTGTTTACAGGAAACAGAGGAAGGAGGGAACTAGAATGAAACTTTCTTTTTATTTTTGTTCACATAACAAAAGAAAGAACCCTGGTCCACTGTTGATGTGAGTGTAGAATGATGCAACCACTATAGAGATCAGTTTGGAGGTTCCTCAAAAAACTAAGATTAGAGGTCCCATTTGACCCAGCTATTCCTCTTCTGGGTATCTTCCTAAAAGAATTCAAAGCATTATACCACAGCAATATATGTGAACTCATATTTATAGCCGCACAGTTTGTAGTAGCTAAATCTTGGAAACAACCTAAATGCCCATCAGCTGATGAATAGATAAAAAAGATGGGTTTTTTCATATAATGCAGTACTATTTGCCATAAAGAAGGATAAAGGAGATATTTCTAGGAAACTGGGTGTACCAGAGAACATACTCTTAAGTGAAATAAATCAAACACATATGTGTAAATATTGCATTGCCTCACTGGTGTGAGAAACTGAAAGTGAAAATAAAGACCAAAAAGAATAATACATATTGTGAAATAAGAAGAAATTGTTCAGAATTTATACAGAATGTGAAATAATTTGTGAATAATTAAAAGGATTTGTGCAGAAAAAGGTGTAGTATTATTAGAAAATAAACTGAGAGATTAGCAAATGAAAATATATTTTTTAGATAATGATACACTGTGTATTTGTTATTCTCTAATCATTTTTGGTATGAAAAATTACTTTTTCATAGAACAGCTTATATTTTTTCTTTATTAATGTCTACTTGTATTATATTAAAATAAAATTTTTAAAATGAACCCCATTTTCATAGTGTGAGAATAAAGTTACTTCATATAGTCAATTAAAGAAAAGAAGGAAATTGGATTTGATTATTATTATGACTATAGGAAAATTTGGCAACTCTAAAAAAACTGAAGCTTAAGATATCTAAGTCTGGGAGCAAGGATTTATCTCAGTGGGTTCGCCGCCTGCTGCACAAGAGCAAGGACTGGAGTTCAATCCCTGGTACCCCCCCCCCCAAAAAAGATATCTAAGTCTAATTTAGGGAGACTCATTTGAGAAACATTTCACTGTATTGGTTAAAGGTCTAACCTAAATACTGGAGGGAATGATACCATACACACTGTGTTATTAAGCAGAAATTCCAGAAGAAAAGAAAAGCAACAAGTAGCCTGAATAAAAAGCAAGTTGGTACAAGTTGCACTCTATTTAATAAACCACAATAAATTCAAATTTTAAACACACTATAAAGTCAAATGTTTTTAATAATTTTGATTCTGGAGCACTGTAGAACAATATGACTGAAAATATGCACTCCCCAATTCTTGTAACCTGGGAATATATTACATAATTTTGTAAGAGCACTTTTTCTGATATAATTTAAATTATGGATTTTCAAATGTGGAGATCATCTGAATTATACAATTTGTCCCAGTCTTATTACATGAGTCCTTGAAAGTAAAGAACTTTTCCACATAGAGCCAGAAGACATATGGCAGAAGGTGAAGCCCGGGAAAAGCAAAGCAGTGTGAGACCATTTTATGCAGTTTCCGTAGTTCTGAGATGTGCAGCTCCACCTGCAAAGACCACAAAGGCCTCTAGGGGGCGAAGGTGGGCTCTCTCCTCTAAATCAGAAAGCAGAGATTTTAGTCTTGTATTTACAAGTGAATAACTTCCAAAAAGTAAACAAACTCGCAAGTGTATTCTTCTCCAGATATTTCAGTAAAAATTGTAGCTACGGTCACATGTCAATTTTATTCCTTTGAGATCTGGAGCAAAGGAAAAAGTCCAGGTATGAAGTGCTCAACATGTGTGTGTTCCATTAAGTTATAATAATTTTTTATAATTTACTATAATAGCAATAGAAAATTAAGCTATTGGTAAATATCAAATATGAATCACTTTAAATTATCCTCTACTGATTCTAATGAATAGCTATATTTGAGAAATCTTTTGTGGGCAATCCAATAACAAAAAATATTGGAAAGTATTAGAAAATTATTAGAAATTAGAATTATTAAAATTAATTATTAAAGTTAATAGAATTATTCAAAATTAGAATTATTAAAATTATTAGAAATTATTAGAAAATGTCAGAAAGCATAAACCAAATGTCACTAGCAGGTGTTTGGTTTGTGTAAATCTGATTTTCTCAAAGAATTAGTAATATACTACCAAGCCATTAAGATCAGTATGAAGTGTGTAAGATGCCTGCTTTCAAAGTCATTGTACAGAGGCACCAACAGATGGAGGGAAGGGAAAGAAAGGGGAAGTAGAAAGAATTAAGATGTGTTATGCACATGTACTAACTCCCCAGGTTGAAAGTAATCACTACACACTGCAATCAGGTACTGTTATAAATGAATTAAAAAAAAACAAATTCAATATGTAAAGTTATCAGCTTTTGAACATAACCAATAGAAACATTAAGAAAAAATGGGCTATAATCTTTATAGCTAGAACTCCATATGAGTCAAATATCCTAAACATTATCTCTGAAACTTTTGGCCATCATGAATCTCAGGCAGTGGGCCAGACTAAGACCATATGTGTCCAAACACCACAGCCAGTATTTTGCCTCTGAGTATTTACAACACATTCCTGTAGAGAATATACAGTTCCTTACATATTTAGAAAGGTTATAAATGAATAACCAGGCATTACCACAAATATTTTCTGCTGTAGCATTGAATCTATTATATTAGATGGAATTTTAAAACTCTATAATTACACAAATCTATCAAGAGTAAACTCACCAAACAAAGCCAGTACAAGCAATCATAGTTCTCCACTAAAGCAACAACTTTGTATTTTGTTTAATTGTCATCTTCTCCAGTATCTCAAATGACTGACAATCTTATCTGATTATTTAGTGTTATCTTTTGTTTTCTCCTGACTCATCAAATGTTTAGAAACCTGCTCTAAGAAATGTCATGAAAGATATAAATAAAAGGTCACAAAATAAATCCATAATCTCATTTATAAGAAAGCACTGATGATTCTTGATAGTCTTGAAGCAATAAAATTCTTGATACTTGTAATCTTATTGATTAATTGTAGTTTTGACCCACAATGTACCACCTTCATGAGTTTTGCTCTATAAAACTTTCTCACAGAAGTGGGTTCCTTGGTAACCCATTTGGGAACCCTCCTGTCCCTCAGGACCTATTCCTATTTTCCATTCCTATTCTCCAATAAATTTTCCTACTCTTAAAAAAAAGAATAAATATTCTGCATCTTACTATATAAATCTAGATATGCTTCAGGATGAAAATAGCTCTATTTTTTCCATTTTTAAATAAGCTATAAAAATTAGTTCCAATTTAATTACCTTAATATTAATAACTGGAACCTGCAGATAAAAATAACTTAATTTTTCTCAGATAACATCAGTTAGAAGTTATGGTAGACAACAGAATTACAGTGACTATGGATGGCATTCACATTACCAAGCCCTGCTTCCTCTAGCTAAGTTAATGAATGTAGTGAGAATATGAAAGTTGAATTTTTAAATGTACTAATTATTTTTTGCTTATGAATATTATCTAGTCTTTCAATAATGCCACTATAGTTTAAAAATACAATTAGTAAATTATAGCATGGAATAAGAGTTAACTGTATTATGATAGATATAGTATAAAGTGTTTGTATAATTTTGAATATGAACTTTGTAGGAAAGAATGAGTGAATGTTTCACTGAAAATAAAAGTGATTAGTTAGAAAGCTTTTTATTTCAATGAAGTTTGGACTTGAGAAAGAGATCGTGATGGAAACAATGACTACTGAAGTGGACGATGGTGGTATCCATACCTTCCAGAAAATGCAGAATGGACATGCAAAATCTAGTGTTGTGTTTAATGGACATATTTCTTAAATGTTTTTTAAGGGAATGGGATCAAAGAACATTTTATATTGATTTTATACTGAAAAAATAAATCTGCGTGCAGAGTCAAATTGTTCTACTTGGAAAATTTAGTTAATCCAATCACATGAAAAAAAATCAAACATTCTTGTCTCTAAAGTTTACTTGATCTTGCCTTATTGAATTTGTGTAAAGTTTCAGTTAATTCAGCACAGATAACTTCTGGAGCTCTAGTGTACAGCATTCTGCTTAACTAGCACATTTTCTTTTTCATATTTTTATAGAAATATTTATCACCAGCATTATAGCACTAATTATATTATACACATACATAGGCTTATGCTTTATAAAGCACATTAGGGAGTTTTACTTTGTGCTCATTTGAATTTATTACTTTTGATACACTAGAGAGAAATTAAATTGATACACTGTGTTCTCTATTGACTTCCAATGCTATATTGTATACTTAAAATTTTATTGAGAGCATATTTCATATTATTTATTCTTAATTCAATTTTTCCAAAATAATAATTCATTTTATATTTAATAACTTAATCCCTGATTTTTATCTTATTTTTATTTTGTTGTTTTCAAGACAACTTCTCACTCTTTTGTCCAGTCTGATTGTGAATTGTATACACACATATTCAAAATTTCTCTGTTCTTGGTATTTCAACCTGTACTTTGAGATGGTGAAAGAGCAAAGGGGGCAGGGTTAGCATCCTAGAGTGTCCAGAATATACAGTGGTATCTTGCTTCATGAATGCTTTTCTAAACAGTTTGGTTTGCAAACAGAAGTGTTTGGCAAAATTTTCTTTTGTTTGCAAATTCTGCATCAGATGACAACCACAACCACAACCATCTTTCTCACACAAACACACATTGGCCATCTTTTCCAAAACTGTAGAAAAAATTAAGTTCATGAGCCAAGGTACCACTTATACTTCAGTGCAGAGAAAAAGAATATAAAATATCCATACACATATTTTTTGCATACTAAAAATCACTTGGTTCTTAAAAGACTACAATGAAACAAAAAAGATGAACAAAATATATTTTTATTTTAAAGGATGTGGACTGTTGCCTTGTGGATTCAACAATTTATTGGCTGTTTTAATTTTTAAGGAATCGATTCTTCGGAGAATAATAATTTCAGTTTAACATGGTAATTCATGCCTGCAGCCCTAGCTACTCAGGAGCCTGATGAAGGAGGAATTTTTGAACTCAGCAGCTCACTTTTCTCAAAAGATCTCTGATTCTTTGTAAATCCTTGCATACCTGTGTGGTTTTTTTCATCTTTGTGTCTTCAACAGAACAGATATCACCTCTCTATTTTCGACCTGATAAATATTTTAGTACATGATCCAACATTATTCCCCATGGAACTTGATGTTGATGAAGATGATGACAAAAAAAGGAAAACTGAGAATTATTAGGGACAGTATTAATAATGATAATAGCTAATATTCTTCTGGCTGCTGGTTACATACACTAAACTTAGGTAGATAATAGTATTTATTTTATAACTATTTTCATATAAAGTCCTAATGACAATCTTTAAAAACCTCAAGTATTGTTCTTATTGGAGGTTCAGAAAATAAGTTAGAGACATTTATTAAATTAAATAATTGACTAGTTTTATTTTTGAGGAAAATTAACTTGTACAAATTTTAGCTTAGATAGGTATTCAAGTGTACACATTTTAGACTATATACAATGTGCTCAATGTTGCATAACAATTTTTACCAACTTTATCTCAAATGATTTTCAAAAGCCTTACAGAGTTTATATTATTATTTTGTAGTTAATGAAACAGACTCAGAGACATTCAGTTACTTATGAGAAGCACCATGCATCCTATGCAACTCAGATTTAAAAATCTAAGCTCAGTGCTACTAGAGTGCTTGCAAACAGTGTACATAGCTTCAATGTACAGAAGTATTTAATGGGGTTTCGTATGTCAAAACATTGATAAAGTTTATATATATAAAAGACTTGAACGGTTGAATTAGGACTTTCTAAATGAGTAATTAATGGATATTTTTAATTTGAAAGAATTAAATATAAATATTGTAAAAGAAAATAACATTGAAATATGATTTGAGATTAATTCAAATCCTTGAAAATATACTTTGTGATATTTTAAGCAAATAGTTGTAGCCAAGAATTTTTAGAAGCAGTGGTGAATATTTCAGAAAAATATTTAATAGTCTTAATGCATTAATGCTTTACAAAGAGCAGTATGTTTGATGATGAAAGACTATTTAAATCTCTGATTGATTAGAAAGACTATTTAAATCTCTGATCTTTATTTTCTTGAGAATAAAATGTAGTAGTCAAGATTAATTATCCTGACAAGCATAATTCTGCTCAGAAACAAGTTATTGGGCATGAAAATGTGCTGCTGAGGCCACCAGCTGCTGAGAGCAGAGCTGACTGACAGCTCCAGCTGCCACCTAGGAAAGTCCAGTTCCATGTTGCCTAAGATCTTATTTCCTCCTGACAGTTACAGGCAAGGTGGGGATGGAAGTACTCTAATAGAAGCTTTGAGGTTAAGGCTTCTCCCTTAGCCTGACTGAGATTTTCTTAGAATTGCTCAGCATCTGCCTCTGTCTATGCAAGTGACCTTCCTCTACTTTTGTTTCATAGACGTGGGACCTGCATTGCAGTCCGTGGTATCCTTGCCTGCTACTGCTCCCCACTCCTTTATTCTTCATCTGCGTCATTTTTATCCCAATTTAGTGTCTGTGCTGAAGAACGGCTGAAGTAAAACCTCAAATTAAAAATAAAAAGCATGGGCTGGAGATTTAGCTTAGTGGTTTCGCCGCCTGCTGCGCAAGCGCAAGGACCAGAGTTCAATCCCCGGTACAAAAATAAATAAAAATAAAAATCATACATGAAAGAGGGTATGAGATGAATCAAAAGTGAGCTATTTTAATTTTGTTTTGAACATCCCTTCTAGAACCAGGAATTAAAGGTAATCTCTTGAAAGAAACTTCAATAAAGTATCTGAGAAGTGGTCTTATGCATAAAGTGTTTGTTAGAGTTTAAAAGTGAGGTGTCCCTCCAAACCTCCTGTGTTTGGAAGGTGACTGGATCACGGAACCACTATAGGCATCAGTGGATATGTGCATTGATGATACTTGCTGACTCGGTGTTTTTGGTGGGGCCTGGTTAGAGGCAGGTCAGGGAGAACGCTTCATGACCCAGAAGCGTTTAGCTCCCTCACCGGCTGGCTCCTCACTTCTCTGTCTGCTTCCTGGCAGCCATGACATGAGCAGGTTCCTCTGCAGCAAGCCCTTCTTCCCTGCCTTTACTACATTTGAACTTGCCAGTCATGGGGTAAAATTTCTGAAACTGTGACCCAAATTGAAGTTTTCTTCCCTTAAACTGTGAGTGTTGGGCATTTTGTTCTGGCAGTGAAAAAGTGACTATGGTAGTGTTCCTATCCAACCTTGTGAAAAGTATAGGATCCTTACAGGTAAGAATCTTCAAGGAAAAAAAGTCCAAATTTTCAAACTTCTAAGTTCAGAGTTGTTTAGTGTAAAGGTGGCAGAGAGGGTTAAAGGGAGAAAAATAGTAAAGGTTGCTCTTCACGGGATTTACTATTCTGCTCACCAGAAAAGAGGTGCTCAGAACTTACTGCATACTTGTATAAACTTCATCAATGAAACTCTCACAACCAAGTGGACAAAAGTCTAAAGTGCACCTTGGCTCAGGAATGGGAGCAGAAAAGTATTTCTGTAATTTTTTTTAATGTGAAAAAGATATTAGCCTTATGCTATTAAGCAAACAATTTTGAAAATATTCTCAGCCAAATGTATTGGTAACATTCATTCCTTTATTTTTCATTTAATAGTCATGGAACTTCTAGTTGTGGAAGAACTCCACTGAGATTTTAAATACATGGTTATGATTTGAAATATATGAACTATAGCATAAAAGAAGGACAATTAATTCATTGAGAAGATACTGGGAAAGATTACCCTTAGGAATTAATACTTACGATAAGCCAGGAAAGATGAACAACAGTCAAGGAAATAGCAATTTATGCATTTTATTTTATTTTTTTATTCTTTTTTTTTTCAGTACCAGGGATTGAACTCAGGACCTTGTGCTATCCAGGTAGGCGCGGTGCCATTGAGCCACATCCCTGACTCAATTTATGCATTTTAAATAGCATTATTGAAAATGAATTTTCAGGCCAGATTTTTTTAAATGGTCATTTGAACAAAAGAACTTTCTTTTTCCTTAATGAAATTAATTAATTTTCCCACTTCTTGAAATTTTAGAAAAAAATATTTAGAGTAAACTTCAGTTCTTCAAATTTTGTTCAGACTTACATATGATATCTATCTGCTTATGATGTTTTTACTATGAAGCCTATCTTACCTGATATTAGCGTTGTCATTTCTGACTTATGTAGTATTTGTCATACATTTTATCTTGTTTAGATTATTATACTTAAAATGATTTTCATATATATATATATATGGAAAATTATAAATAATTTGGTCTTATATTTTAACCTATTTGGCTATTGTCCATATTCAATCAATATATTGAGAATATTTGCTTCTAATTAATATTGATATATTTAGGTTTATGTTTTACATTTTACTTTTGTTTTCTATTCTTTCTTTCTTTTTTGTTTTTTTTTGTTTGTTTTTGCTTTACATATTTTTCTAAAATTTTATAATTCTAACATCCTAGTAATGTCAGTGTTATTTTTTACATTAAGTTTGAGGTCTCCCAGGTCTTCGTATGAATGATTTTATTATTATTATTAGTAGTAGTAGTAGTAGTAGTAGTAGTAGTAGTAGTAACACTGCTCAGTATCAAACCCAAGGTCTGGCTTCTTCTCAATAAGCCATCTACCACTGAGCTACATTCCAGGCCCAGAAATATTCTTATTCTTTTAAAATTCATACCTTACTGAAGTGATCTGTTTTAACTGGATTTTCATGGCACACTGTGGTGTGGCAGTAGGAGGCTTGACCTTTTCACAGGTAGGTAGGTATGGATGGAACTGAAGGTCTTCAATAAGCCCCTATTAGTATCTTCAGAAGTAAAGCTCCTACTGATGCCAGGAAGGAAGATATGCAGTAAAATGTGTGGCCTTCACTGACACTATTGCAGGAAATGGAAGATTGATGCAATCAGGTGGTGGTGAAAGTTCTGACTCTACTAGGAATCCTCTGATACTACCCCTGTTAGGAAGGAGGAGCAAACACACTATCACTCTGGTTTCGTGGAAGCCCAGTCTCTTCACGTGGTCTATATCATTGGTTCACAGAAAAGAGCCTCATTACAGCATGCTGAAAGTCCTGGTTTCCTACTGGCCTTCGTTGTCAACAACATGGCAGGAAACTGGTGTGCCTCCCTATATGTACATGAAGTCTATGGGCTCTCCTACTTACTATTCAGTGGCGTGAGGGAGGGTAGGGCCACAATACTTTCTATTGGGTTAGGCTGCAGGAGAATATTTTATGTTTTCTTTGACTGCCATTTCTTGGTCTTTGACTAGAAAGTGCAGGGTTTTTGTGTGTACATGGCTGTGTCTGTGCACATTACATTTCTAGGTTGCCAGCTTCTCCATTACTCACTCAGTGGCAAACATAAAACCCAGGGAACTGACCATCGCTTCATTCATGTGGATCATATCTGTAATGCATCAAATTAACCTTCCCCAATTTCATGCATGCTGATTGAATACATGAGACTCCTGGCTCAAAAACAAAACAAAACAAAATTTGCTCATGACACAGTGAACTGCACTTCATCTGCATATTTTTGTTAGTTTTCTTTGAATTTATGTATCCTGGGGGCAATGGGAATGGACCTAGATGGATGGTTTCAAGTGATTAGTTAGCACTATAGCAAGGGAACCATGACTTTTGATAATTGCTTATTTCGATTATTGGTTATTAATAATAACCTTTGCCTCAAAAGGAGGGCACTTTGTAAATCTTCCAAGCCTATTTATAGCCCAAATATGGAAGAGGGTGTCTAGAGCAAAGCATAGTCACAGCCATTGATTGTATTCATATCAGTAGTGGAATTGTATTTTTACTGTTTGTTTTCTCTCTCTCCCACCAGAGTTCTAGGGTTGCACAACTGGATTCAAAGCACAATTATAAAATCAGTTCTTTTTGTTTTGCTTCCTTCTTTCCTCCCTTCCTTCCTTCCTTTCTTCCTTTCTTCCTACCTTCCTTCTATTTTTTGTTGTTATTGGTGATGTTATTGGCAAGAGTTTTTAGCCAATATTTGTAACATTTAATATGCTGAAAATAAAAGTCACAGACCTATAGGCAACTCAGCCAGTGATCACATTGCTAAGTTTTTTATTTCTACCACTTTAGATACACAACTTTATACTTGGGTTCACCTTTGTCTGTATTTCTACCCCTGCCCCCAAATTCTCTAGTTCCTAATTTCATTGATTGTCACGTATGTTTTCATCCACCATGAATATCAGCATAGTCTCCACTGCCCTGTGGGGATCAAACTCATCAAGGGCTACAACTGCTTATTGTCTTGAAACCCAATAGGCTCTACATTTCTGGCCCAGATTACTTATCTGTTTCTTTTTATGATATATTTATTTTGCATTTTATTTTAGCTATGCCTTTTTAATTATTATCAAATGTGCTTCTGATGTGTTTTATCTATGTTGTTGGGGTGGCAGAAGAATTTCCTTTCAGGGTCACTTTTAATTAAAAGTTGGCTTTACTGCCTTAATCAGGAACAAAAGATAGATTTTTGGTTTTTAAGGAAAAATTCAAAATCATCATTTCATCAGACGTGATGATATAATGATTGTAAATTGGACATAAATCTGTATCTATATAAATATGCTAATTCTTTTTAGTAACTTGTTATTGAATATATTATTTAATGTAATACTTTCATATGTTAAGTACGATCTTTGGAATTCTTATACATTGCTTTGATTTTACTTTATGTTTTTCTTTTTAAAACAAAAATTATTGATTTAGAATTGTATATTCAATTATTAATGCAGAAGGTGTTATTTTTTGCATGACCAGCAGTGTGCTAAATGTTGAATTTCTTAAAACAATCAAACACAGAATTCCTTTTTTCAATAAAAATTATGAATTATTGACCTTACAATAAAAATTTCCTGATGATTATATGATAGACAAATCAGCACAGTCATAAATCATCATGAACTATTAGGGATATCGTTGAGCCCAGCTTTCCCTATGCAAAGGTCTCTCCTCTGGCTATAAGACCAATGAAGTAAGGCTAAGCATATTTCTATTTCTGGACAACAGAAAAGCAAAGCATAGATAGAGACATACAATTTCTGCACCACTTTGCTAACCAAAAATAATATAGCACAACAGTGCATCTTTGGCCCTTTTGTCTCTAAATCCCTCACTATTTTCTTTTCCTCTTTAACTCTTCAAATGTTCTTCTTGTCTCAATTTCCCAAACGATGCTGCCATGAAAATTATATAGAATCATTGAAAAAAGTGGCTTTTTCAATGAGCAAATTTTATTTGAAATCTTCTCCTTCAGGATTTGCTTTGCATAATGCTATATGGAAATATTTAATTTGTGTAACATGAAAGTAAGTGAGGTGTCATATCTAGTGAAACTGTCACGTAAATTCCTGTATTGAAACTTTCATGTAAATTCCTATAGCATGTTTTGATGTTCATTGTATTTGATACAGGGTTATTATCAATGCCCACAATCAGGAAAAAAACATGGCAGGTATAATTTCTTAAGCTTTCAACATGGTCTTTGTCAGTGTCTGTTTATGAAAGATCACAGGATAATATGATCTGGAGAGAATGAAAGATAATTGAACAGATTAGCTGAATTTCACATAAGCATAGGTACATTCTGAAGAAATTCGGTATCGTGTCAGATACCACTATCTACTTGAAAACATTATACCTGAAATAGTCCTCCATTTATGCATGATTTTCTCAGTCAAGCAAAATTGAGATCCTTTAGAGGGAAAAAATGTATATATAAGGTTCAGAGGAGATTGGCATCATTTTTTCCTAGAATGATTTGATTACATATGCTTGAAGATTCTGACATGCTTCATCTAGAGGTACATCAATATGCTTTGACAGGATAAAATTTTAAAACAATGTAAAGTGCAAGAGTAGTATTTGTATGCTGTGCACACATATGTAAATTTTGATGGTATAATACTTTCAGAATTTGAAACCATCAAGGTATTGTTTGAATGTATTATTTCCTTATAAGCAAAAATTATATCAAATCCAAGTTATGTGAAATAGTGCTATCAATACAGTCTATGAACAGTTTTATAATTTTGTCAGGGCTATTTTATTTGAAGCTGTTTCTAGTCAGTGTCTTTTAAAAGTAAATTCTGCAATACCTTGTTTCTATAGTAACTAATAAATGCTGCATATTTATTCATGGATAATAATGATAACTTTGATATGGGCTGTGTGTGGTTTTAGATAATTTAGAAACCTAAATTTAGAAGATAATTATGAAAGATCTAGAAATAAAACAAGAATAAAAACTAAACTAAGCATATGCAATCAATCTGGATATTAAAATAAGTAAATATTAAATTGAATAAAATAAATAGAATTACTATGTCCACTTTATTTTTTTTGAGACAAGATTTTGCTATGTAGTTGAGGCTGGGCTTGAACTGACTGTGTAGCCCAGGGTGGCCTCCAACACATGGCAATCCTCCTGCCTCAGGTTCCAGAGTGCTGGAATGTGCCACTGTCCAGTTTGTCATTCAGATAAAATGCAGCAAAAATGGCCAAGTAAATAGACTAATTATAAAAACAATAAGTGATAAAATATACTTAATGTTTTTTCCACCCAGGGTGTGATTCAAAATAGGCTGTAATAAAATTAGATGGAAATTAAAACCATTAATGAATAGGGTAGGAAAGTTTGCTTAGAATTTTACAAGAAATGGCTTTTTCTATAGCTCTGTACATGTGTTAGAAGATAATTCTGAATATTTTTATTATAAGTTTGCAATAATTATGTATATTCAGACTCGATCTATTTTATGCCAAATATCAGTTATACTCTAGATATCTTCAAATAAAATATTATAAAATGAGAAAAACAAATAATCATGATAGCTAATTTTATGATAAATTGGCTGAGACACCTACTAAACAATCATTGGATCCAACATCCTTCTGGATGACTCTGAGAAAGTGTATGAACATCAATGAATTCTGAGTAAAACAGAATACTGTCCCTAATATAGGTGGTTCTCATTCAATCCACTGAAGAAAATAAAAGACCAGAGGGTGGCTTCCACTGAGAAAGTAGGAATTCTACCAGCTGACTCCATTTGAACTCAAGTACAACTCTTCTCCCAACAACAGTCTCTCCTCCAATTTGGGACTTACCAAACTGTCACTTATATGAGGCAATTCCTTAAAATGTCTCACTTTCCTTTGTCCCATTTTACTATGTCTTCTCTATCTGTGTATCTGTATCTTTAATCTACACACACACACACACACACACACACACACCATTGATTTGTTTCTCTGGAAAATCTTGATGAATATACATGTAATTAAAGGGAAACACTGCCATCAGAAACATAGACTTCAGTAGAATTCTTCTGTAATGAATACTCAAACATGGGGAGTATTTGGGACACTCAATAATGGTCACAGCCTGGAATGGTTTGGAGATGTATGTCAGGAAAAAGTCTGCATGGCCTTGTCAAGGCGAATGTGTTCTAAGGTTTGTGGAATTTGTAACATATAGTTTCAGATATTGTTTTTCAAGACAATTTAGTTACCTGATCTTTTTAATCTTTATTTTTATTAGTGATTTAGTTGAGAATATTTCTAATCAAAGTGTTGAAGGCATGCCCTTATATACACTTACTGCTTGTAGTAATATAAACAGAGAATTATAAAAACTAAAGAATCACTAAACAAAAAAGGAACCAGAACTTGAAGATTTGAAAAATTCTCAATCTTCCCTAAGTATAGAAAAAGAAAGATGTTGGAGAATAAACAAACCTGACTCTTGATTTTTTTTTTTTTGATGAAATTGCTGGTGTGACCCCTGAATGCAATCTTCTGTCTCAGCTGAAGGAATAAAGATAAGGCTTTACAAGTAGAAGCACTTCCAGCTTGGACACACACAGTGCAGGGAAAAAGTGAAGGAAGGTTGTTAGACTTGAGAGATTCTACAAGATGAGACAATAAAGCTATACGGACGTGAAATTATTTTACCCTTCAAGAAAAGGTAAGAGCAGTCCTGAAGGTGGTGGCTAGAAGGTTGCTAGAGGCTCCCTCTGTCACCTGTGAACCAGAGACCACATATTAAAGCACAAGCTTTCTTCTCCTTGGTTTCGGAGACAGGAGCATTACCTGTTTCGGTTTGCCAGGCTCCTACTGCGCAGGTCCAGTGGATGACAATGCTACCACCTCAGTAGGCCCATATGCAGAATGCGGAGGCATAGAGGGACATGCTGTCATTCTTGAATCTTATAATGAAAATGTCCTTGCTGGTTTTTGGCCATGATCTCTTTTTGCTTTTCTATGTGTCCTTTTTAAAATGGGAACATCTATTCTGTAACTTTTTGAAGTGTGTAATTTTTCTGGATGCATAGGTTCACAGCTGGAGAGGAATTTAACTGGAGAGTGAATCATATCTCATGTCTGATGTACAGTAGTGATACTTAGATGAGATTTGTGAATTTAAGTTGATGCCAGAGTTGTTTATGACCTTTAGACTGTTAGGATGGAAGTCAGTGTATTCAGAATTTGAGAAGGGGATGAATTCTGGGAATCCAGGGCCCAACGTATTGTGGGCAGGATTGTGTACTTCCAATTCAGAAATGAAAAATTATTAACTCCCAGTACCTCACAGTGTAACTACTTTGGAAATAAAACCTTTAAAGAGGTAATTAAAGAAGCTACTGCAATGAGCCCTCCAACTTATTGGAATTCTTATCAGAAAAAATATTGAATAAGTGGATATAAGAAATGTTCAAATAGGAAAATCTATGTATGAACACTGAGAAAAGTCATCTTCAAGTGGAGAATACAAGTCTTAGATGAAACCAGCCTCCCAGTGCATTCATCATGGACTACTAGCATCCAAATCTGTGAGCAAATGCATTTCTGTTACTCAGTGCGCCCAGAATGTAGAATTTCCTTATCCTAACAAATGAGGACAGCAATCATAAAATTAACAAAATGGTCACTACAAACTGCAAACCAAGATGGCTTTTTGTTTGTTTGTTTTTGAACTTACGTGATGGAAATAGTGAGAAAAAGAGACTTCAATTTAAATGTAGATTTAATTATATTAAAATTCTTTAAATTTAAAATACATAACTAAGAATTTGAAGAAATATAGCATATCAATTTACACATTTGAAAAAGTAAGTAGACTTCACCTTGAGCACTAGTATTTATTCTTGGAGATTATAAAGTTAGCATAGAAGGATGGCAGATGTACAACATATTTCTAATCTTATGATGGACATTTCTGAGGAAAATTTTTCTCTCCGATGAAACAACACTTGATAAGCTTTGAAAGAAACCAGAGGAATGCATTAAGTGTTACCTTACACAGAAAAGATTTCAGCAATTCTTAATATAAGTTTTCCTTAGAGAAAATGTATCATCTTCTCTCAGCCTATAAATCAATTGGCAAAACTATATACCTATATATCTATATCTATATCTATATATGTAAAATTATTCCAGTGAATATTCAATACAAATTATTTTCCTGCAGCATTTGCCACAAGAATATTACATATTATCATCAAACTTTAAATTATTGTGGCAGCTAATGAGAAGAGTATATAAATGAAAAATTATGCAAAGTAGGGTACTTCAAAAAAAGATCAGATCCGCTAGTAAGAATAAAAATAAAAGCAAAAAGTTTCACATATTTTCTTTGAAGAACTGTGGTCAAGTCTGTTAAATAATTCTACCAATACATACTTCATCATCTCTTTAAACCATTTCTTCTTTTTGTGATATCATACACCTAGTCCACGTTCTTGTTAATTCATGTCTTTGCTGGTGCCATATTCCCTTTTTTTTTTTTTTTTTTTTGGTACTAGGGATTGAATTCAGGACCTTGCACTTGCAAGGCAGGTGACAGAACCACTGAGCTAAATCCCCAACCCTGGTGCCGTATTTTTGAAAATGTCAGAATTTTGCCAGTAGTTTATTTGTCATAGATTAATATTTTGTCTCAAATAGCACATGAAAATTGTGAACAATAATTTTAAATGTGTTTAATCTTTGTCCAGCTAATTGTTATGACCAATAACGTACACAGAAAGAGGCATAACATGGCAGAGGAAGTAAAAGGGGAACTTAATACTTGTCAAACAAGGCTAATACTTGAAAGAAAAGTGGTGTTTCACTGATAAAATTTAAGTAACTAAATATATTGAGACTGAAGAATTGGTGATAACTCATCCATTTCCATGAATGATTGGAGAATCATTGACTTGTTCTACAAGAGAAAATATGAAGCTACTTTTCAAACTTTTTGTTATATATCAAGTGCACATACAAAGGTTTGTGTGGGGTTTTTTTTCCCAGAAAATAATTGAAACGTAACTCATGAGGGTTGGTAGTATGAAGTGAAAATCTTTCATTTTATGGGAATGATTAAAATAGCAAATCAATAAATTCACTAATTAAAAAAAGAAAAAAGCAGATTATCTGGATTAAAAAGTGTATATATAGTAATCATTTTTAGGATGAAATAGAAGCATACCCTCTGCCAACTGTGGAAGTGCAATAATGAAAAGGCCAGTGAAATGTTATAACAATAAGATAATTTCCAGCAGTCAAAGGAAGATGTGTTATCAGGAGGAACAGTATGATCAGAAGTATCAAGTGCTACAAAACTGTCATAAAGATTAGAGGAGGAAAAATCCACTGGATTTTATAATCAAAAGGACAGCAAAAAATTTCAAGAAAACAGAAATACTGTCTCTTGCACATAATTTGTTTAGATAATGAGTAAAGGGAACACAAGTTTTTATTCAACATAGTCTGATTTGCCAAATTAATAGGAAAAATAAATAGATTTTTAAAAGTGTTCAAGGTATGATAGAAAACTTTGGTAAATGCTTAAATTTTTAAAAATGTTAAATTAAAGACACATTGCCAAGACACATTGCCATTAATCATCCTCAAAGTGTTCACACTTCCTTCAAACACACTTTTCCCATCGTTCTTACAACTTTCGAAAGCAGATGTGCAAGTTTTCTTTTGTGAATGTCTTTAGCTGCGCTGTCATGGCTGCCTCAGTCTCCTAAATCAATTCAAAACAGTTGCATTTCATGGTCATTTTGACTCGGGGGGAGAAACTGAAGTGGTTCATTGCCAGATCTAGTGAATAAGGTGGATGAGGACACACTTATGTGTTTATAAACCTCTCTTTTTCTGGATAACAGTGGCTGGCAGCATTCACCAATTTTTTAATCACATTTCATAAAGACATTCAAGGGAGTGTTCTGAGGGGGATTAAGGACAATGTGCCTATTTACTGTAACAAAATTTTTAAGAATTTAAACATTCATTGTACTTGTCAATTACGTCTGTGTTTATGAGGTCTGACCATATAACCAGATACAAAAAAATAAAGATTGTAGAAAATAAATGGCCACATCTTATTTCATTTTATATTAATACCTCTTGTCTTTTGTTTTCTTCAAAAGCACATATACTTTAAATTATTTATAGTTTTCTGTTGTTAATACAATATATTCTCATTTAAAACTTTTGTACATTGTGAAATAAAGAAAGAAGATGGGCAGGGACAAATCTATCCTTACGATTTTATTGGTTCTCTATAATTGTCCATTTTGTATAGTTTAAAGAAATGTACATTAATGTGTACCTTTTGATTAGTAACAGGACTCTGCCCACTTGGGTACTCTCTAGATCTACCCAAATTGTAAATAGATAAGGATCTGTTAAATATCTAGACAGAAAAACAAAACCATTAATAGTTGAAATTTGTTAAATATTTTTTATCCTTAATGAGAGACTATAGTGCTAAAGATAATACACTAATATAGTGTATTAATATAAATAAACTGCATAAAGTTATGATATGCAGGGCAATTTTGGTAATATAAAATTAACATTAATAACTCTAAAATTTACTATAGATTATATTATGTATTACTATAGCTACTAAATATAAAATCTTTAATAATTTGACACCATTTCTTTAAAAAATGTTCAACAGATAATTTTATTATAGTTTAAAAAACCCTTGATTTATAGAATATTTTTGTTGGCAACTTCTGAAAACATTAATGAATATGCTTGGTCTTATGGTCTTATGCACATGAAATAACCTTGTTTTGACAACATAATAATACTGAAGAAAAGCTTTTAAAATAATATCAATTTTCCATAATACACCATGCACAGTGGATGATAATCAGGTGTCCTACAAAAAGATTCTTGATGTAATCTTTTCTGTTCTCTTTCATAGATTTTTAAAGTTGATGCATCAGCAAAACATCTTGTTTTCTTATGTTTCAAAAAAAAGGAAGATAAAAAAAAAAAATCTCGTGACCTTCTCTGCAATTGGCTGAAACTTTCATGCTTTGCACTCAGCCTCCATTAGTCGAAAGTGGTTTTAGCTAGCTGTACTCAAGCATTTCAGTCAATTACCAGCTTTTATCTTGTTGCTATTATAAAGGACCATTTCTTTGCTAAAATGGTCAATTAAGTTCATGAAAATAAATGTTGAGGCATATAAAATTTGTTAGCTGTACTGTCAGGAGTACACTGGTCTTGGAGAAAAACATTTCAGAGGATTTCTTAATGAATAGAAATAGCTTTCATCCCACAAGATGTTTGTTCACATTTCTTTTTTCTCTGGCTTCAATTCTGTTAACAACGCAGTAATTGTGTATTTGAAAGCTCTTAAAAGATCCACCTCATACTTTTAAAAGAGTCCTCTGTTTTTGCTTAACTATTCCATTTGTTTCCATTTGTGTAAAGTGCATTTTGAAAAAAATTGAGGTAGCAGGTTTTACTTTGAAAACAAGAGAAAAAGATTCATTTTTTAAATTTGAGAATAACATTAAGGAATAAAGATTGGGGATAAATTAATCAAACAGAATAGTAAATTGAGAATTTTTGTATAGAAGTGGACATCATTCATGAAAATGGAGGAGAAAGTGATGGGAAGCCGATACTAACAAGACAGCAGGCTCAAATAATGCTATATTCATTGAACATCTTTTGGTTAATCCCTGACCAGTTCAAGGTGTTTACAGTGTGTCACACTGCAGGATCAGTGGATATTCTAGCGTTAACTCAAAAACATACTAAATCATGTTGTATAGCATCTAGTTTTTCCAGGGAAATGCAGGCTATAAATGTGAAATCTGAATATTATTTTTCTGAATTATGTGCAAGTAATGAGTGTTGAAAGTAACTCCTTCTAGGAAAAAAATGTATTTTTATGTTTGCTTCCTTTAGTGTTACAAGTAATGATCCACAGATATTTTAGGTGGAAAAACTTGACTTAAGTATCCATTCCTCAGTAAAATTGTCCAGTGGAGTACCAAAGAAATGTTATTGAATGAAGATGATTACTGCAACCAGATAGTTTTTATTCCTCACTTTGCATTTAAAATCACTGTTAGAATATTGATATACCAGTACGACATTTAAATTCGGGTTACCTAGGCCATGGGACAAAAGCTTTTCTTCAAACAATAGTGTGACTACTACCGAAGTATTTTTCAGATGATAGTAGCATATGCTACTGTAGACTGAAAGAAGCAGATTACCCTCCATGTGGTGGGCCTCGTCCGATCAGCTGAAGGCCTTAAGAGCATCAGTCAATGTTTAGAAAAGGTGTGCTCTGGGACGTGTAATGATCAAGTTTATTTTTTAGGAGTATTTTTATTTATGAATTATTAATTTTAATTTTAAGAGTTTTATTATATCATGCAATATGTACTTAAGAGGAAAATAAAATGTCAATAAAAGTTTTAATCTGTAATGACTGTGTAAAAAAAATCAACATCAACACTTAACTGCTTACAAGATCTGAAAAATAACAGTAGAAATAAATTCCTATGTGAAGTATAATGAAAATACAAACAAAACTCTACCACATATATAACATTTGCTTCAATTATCACACCTAAGGCAGTCTTCACACAGGACAGCAGCATGTCCCATACACAAGTCTTGCTCACACTGAAGCACATGAGCTTAGCTTTCCTTTCCTTTTTGGCAGACCTTACTTGTCACTTCCTTTGTCTTCCTCTTTTGTCAGGAGCTTCCTATTATATTGTACAATGTGCACTTAGCAGGAAAATGAAATGTCAATAAAATAAATGTCAAATATTGATATTTAATATTTAGAATATCAACATTATAGTGTTCAGAATAAACATCAACATTCTCTGCATCAACTCTTTGTCTTCTTACTACAGCTAAAAAATAACACATAAATTTCTATGTGAACTATAATGAGAATAAAAATAAAACTCTATCACAAAAATAATCCTCACTTCCATTATCACACCTAAGGCAGTTTTCACACTTGAGAACAGCATGTTCCATACACAAGTATCGCCTACACTTGTAGCACATGTATTTTGTTTTCCTGTCTTCTTTGGAAGGACCGACTTGACATCTTCCTGCTCTTCTTGTTTTATTAGAAGTTTCTTGTGATATTTCACCTGTCTGTTACCAGTCTGCCCCAGAATTCTTTTGTGGAGTTCTTTGGGCAGATACATATTGTTCTTCCTCTGTTATAATTGGTCATGTATCAATTCCAGTCCCAATCCTCTAAGAAAAATTTTATGTGATATTTTGTGTTTGGTATTTTCCTTGTAAACTATGAAACTGTTCATGGCTGACATGTTTAGGATCCAGTTAAACACAACCATTGGCTAATGCTTTGTTCTTCGAGTGACATCATAGTTGCTACATAACTCCTCAACAACAACTACTCTGCCTTTACTTTTTTGTAAAATGTGACCATTTCTGGCTTCATTCATGTTAGGATTGACTATCAATCTTTTTTTTATTTGTTTGTTTGTCTGGTTTTTGGAAACAGGGTTCCCTGTGTAGTCAAAGCTAGCCTTGAACTCACTAGGTAGCACTGGCTGATTTGAACTCAGAGGATCTTCCTGCTGCAGCAACCACAGTGCTGAGATTATAGGCATGCACCACCACCATGCTCAGGCTCATTGTGGATGTTATCATGTGCAATGTTTTTGTTTTGTTTTGTTTTTATCATGTGTAATGTTGACAGTATCAATACTACTTTGTTTTAATTCATCATATGGGAGGTCAATGTTATATCTTTCTGAAATCCAAAGGTTGGACTATACATTTCTTTATTATGAACTTGCAATGTTTTTTCAGGAATCTTCACTTTGTCCTTGAGAATAGTTCCTGTGCTGGTCAACTAGTATTTTTTTAGCAAATGTAACATCAATAGGTAACTCATGAACCAATTGTCGAATGTGACATTTGGGTTAATTTTTGAAATAGGTATAACAAGTCTGTTCACAATGTCATATAGTTTATAACTACCTGAATAAAGACCTGGTGGCTGAGTTCCAGGACAAATTTCTATATATAAGGTATAAAATCTCTCTGCATCTACCATTTACACCATATTTGGATAGTTTATTTGCCAAAACTTTCAACAACCATGAAATGACGCAAGTTGAAATAGAAGCCAAATTGTTGGACTTTTTCTTTTTTCTTTCTTGGTGTTTTTTTTTTTTTAATTTTTGTTTTTGTTTGGTTTTTGTCCTAGGAACATAGGTTATTTGGAAAGAAATAAAATCTCTTGAGTCTCATTGTTGTTCTGAAACTCTTAATCGCACATCTGTCCACTTCTTCATAAATCCTTTGGATTCTGACAATTAGAATGATAAAACCCTGCTATGAAGGCTTTTAGTTAAAATTGTGAGACGTCATGAAAAATATATCTTTGAGAATTACTATTGGTTATATAGAATGTTTTATTTATATTTCATTATTGGTGTATTTTGAAACATCTTTAGCATATCATCTATTACAATTTCCAACATTGAATCTCAGTGTTGGCATTCCATCTAATAGGTTTCACCCCGTGGGAAGAAACTAATAACATTTTCTGACCTAGTTTTATCCTTGGGTTATGACGTTAGATGGTATCATTTGACTAGTCAAATATTTGTGTGCATTACTGTTTTCTTCTTCATCTGAATCAGTCTTCATTCTGTACTTCTCTGTCTGTACTTCTCTATACCTAGCTAACTTCTTTGGCTCACATGATCCACATGATCATCTGTTAGCCAAATCACCTGATGACTCACTTTCAACCTCCCACCAAAGTTGTAAAAGCAGATTTTCATGTGACATGGTACTGAATTGGGATGATTTCACAAGAAGAATCAAAAGAAAACATTAATAAAAATTATGAATGCACAAAAATGTAATATGTTGCCTAACATGGATAAAACACATCCATTTACACTTTAACACACATAAACACACTTTGCTGTTCATTGTACCAAGTGAGTGAACACAGATTGCTTCCTGTATTCCCCCAGGGCAGCTATTGAGATGCACAGCCAGCTACTGTTATGGTAAAGTACATATTTTCATTAGAAAAATGTGGTCAGGATGAATTTTACCTATCATAATGATAAGAGAAAAAAGACTGACCTCCCTTGAGAAAGAACTCTGGATTTAGAATCAAAGAAAGTAAAGTTTCTGATATTTTCCTCTTTTAATATTATTATTATTTTTTAATTATTAGTACATGTTTGCAGTGCATGATGATTATATTTATTGTGGGGAATTGGTACAAGTACATAACACATCTCAATTCCTTTTTCCCCTTTCCCTCAACCCCTCCTTTTTGCCAGCATCAGATTCACATATTTATGAGTCCTTACAGAGTTAATTATCACACACATATTAATAGGTCAAAACATATAAAACATATAATTATACTAAATCAAGGTACGTTTTTATGTACATTGTCCATGCTGGATTATAGTAACTTTTTTCTCTCTCTTGATCTGATATTCAGCTTCGCTATCTTATTTCTCAATTATGTGCACTTCCCATCAGCTGCCAAATATTTTTCCATATATAATATGAAAATTTGTTTTGCCTTAATGTTCCACAATTATGGAAAGTGTCTTGTTCACTACCATGGCTGTAAATGTGAGGTAAAAAGCCAAACTTCGACTCTTTACTTTTCAACTCAGTAATATTACCAGTATTTAATCCCCAAAAGATACTACAAGGTTCCAACAGAAAATGTTTGATTGATTAATAATAAAATAGCCTAGTTCACTAAATTCAATTTAATTTTAAGGGAAATTTTAAATTTAATTTGAATTTAATTTAAATTTTAAATTTTAAATTGAATTTAATTTTAGTCATTGAATTACACTTTTCACTTATAGGATTTCATCTTTATTTCTTTACATATTAATTTCATATTGCTTTATTGAATTTTACCAACTAAGATATGTTTGTCAGTGAAAGTGGAAGAGAGAGAAAAATGGACAGAGAATAAAAACACAGATATTACACCTAAGTTCTTGAAGTTGAGGATTGTCTTCATTTCACCTTTTTATAAATAAAGCCTAAAGTACAACCTTAAATATTATGAACAATATGTAAATAAATAAATAAATATATATATATATATATATATATAAAATCCATAGGCAGAATAATTAAGAAGTTTAATTGTGAACACAGGAATACAGAGTTCAGACTTATTCAAAAGTTATTTTGTTTCCATTTTATTTAGCAATTAATTAATTAAAACATATTTTAGTTGCAAGTAACAAGTGTTTCCCCACATATTAGAGTATTTGATTTTCATGTCGCAGAAAATAAAATACTTTGTCTTTAAGTCTCCCTGATCTTTTTAAGAGATATCATGACAGAAAGTAGAAAATGCAGTTTAGATACATGATCAGAAAGCATGAAAGGAAGAAACAACACTTTATATACTTGATTAGTCATCCAAAACTGAAAAGTATCAGATTTCTACATTCTGGAAATGAATAATAACTTTTTTATTCATTTTTTATTTCATGTGACCTTCTGTTATTGACTTCACTTTTATGTCGATATTAGATTATTTTAAATAGAGAAAATCATCTCTAAAAATGAAATAGATTGATTTTTGCCCAAAAAATAATGGTTTTAAATATCTAATCAAAATGATTCATAATTAATCTTTCTTGTATTTAATAAATGGAGTTTTTAAAAAGAACTGATTTTATGACAGCTCTGCATTCATTTCAGACATTTTTAGTTTTGTAGGTTTTAACAACATATACACATATAATTTTGGTTTTACTTCTTTCATATAGTCAAAGAAGGACTTGAAGGCAGATGACCTAACAATAAAAGATCTAAGAATAGAAGGTTAGGTTTTGTTTTACAATGCTTCTTTTTTTGGTTTGATAAAATATTTATTCTGCAGAAAAGACCAGATCTTCAAATTAAGTATGTATATTATTCAGGTTAAATGATCTTGAGATTGAAGAGCATTGAAAATATGTAGCTGTAATTTAAAATATCTAAATAAAGCTCTCTGTTCTTAAGAGAAATGAATGCTATGTTTTTTATATAAAGCAAAAATTCACTAAATTAATTTACATTTATAAAGTAAAACTGTGAAACAGCTTGAAAAAGCCTCAAAACTGTGACAACTTACATAATAATTATTTCCTTATTTGTGCATATTCTATCCTCTACAGTTAAACATAACGTATTGAGGTGGCATATTTTTCACATATGTTCACTTGGAAAAATAAAAACAATATTTCAAATGAATACTTTCACCATATAAACACAGATGAAAAGAGAGCTTAAAATTTAAATACAAGCTGTTTTTATTACATGTGATATTGACATTCTTTTTTCTTTTGTTCAATGCCTGGATATCTTAATCTGTCTGCCTATTTACCTGTCTACTCAACTGGCCATTGAGCAATATTAATGGGATATTTATTAAAAAAGTAGAATAATAAGAAATAGAGAAAGATAGTGTTCATCATTTTTTCAGAGTTGTAGATTTAAGAGTATCAAGTTTAACTGGGTAAACAGGAATTTTGGAGACTTAGATTTATTAAGAAAAATTACAAAATTGTAGAAATTCAATAAAGGCATTCAACTTTTCTCCTTCACCACTGGAATCTCATGTTTCATTTAGGGGACATATTCTACTAAATGCTAAAAGTGAGTTTAGAGAAAAGAAAACAGAGAAATCCTTGTAATGAAACACTTAAAATGCAAATCTGTGCTATACTTGTATATTTTATTTATTAAAATTCTAATATATTTATGTCCCACAAATGAATCTTTTTCCTTTAAAAGGTTTAAGAAAGTGTCCAGAATATAATAAATGTACACATTTTCAAACAAAGAAAAGTAATAATAAAAAAAATGAGATAAAGAACAAATATCTGATTAATTTAGATAAGGTAATGATCAAATAGTTGCTGGAAGTATTTCAACAATAAGAGTCAAAACTATGTAATAACCAATGTCAACACCTAATAATCATTTACTAAGAGCATAATGCCAATTAAGTACCGATACTGGTATGATTGTATGTGCATGTGTGCTCACACGCTTACATGTATTTGTGTGGTACTGGGGATCGAACCTGGTGCTTTGTGCACGCCAGGCCAGTGCTCTGGCACTGCGCCACATTTTCATCCCAGTGACAATAGAACTAAGAACACAATGTGCTTCAAGACCTTTAACATTTATGTTAAAGATCGATCAGTACAGATCCACAATGTATATTTCTAGGGCCACATCTTAAGAAAACAATCTGAAATGCAAACTCTTGTAAATAATCTTTTTTTTTAAATCATCCATCAGAGTATCATTTACTATAGAAAATAACTGGATCAAGATTCAAATGTCAGAAACAGGAGAATTGTGAAAAAGTGTTTGTTTTTTTCCCCTTTGTGGTCCTGAAAGTTGAACCAGCGTCTCTGCAATAAGCTATGCCCCCAGCCTTTTTATTTCTATTTTTAGTCAAGGGTTCATGAAGTTATTAAGTTGCCCAGGGTGGACCTGAACTTTCAGTTCTCCTGTTTCATCCTTCCAGAGTGTGGGTATTAGAAGGACGTGCCTCCGTACCCAGCTTGGCACAGTCTTATGAGAGACTATGTATAATGAAAGCATAAATGTAATGTACTAACAGGCTTATTACAACCAAGTAGAAAATAAACTCTTCCAGCATCCTAGGATCCTCATTATTTTGGCAAATTACTTGAATTACTCAGAGGACTCACATCCACTGCAGAGGTTAAAGAGTGGGTATTCCTGTAGGAGAGCATTTTATTAGTCTTCTCTGGCTATTCTACCAGAATACCACAGACTGAGTAGCTTGAAGAATAAAAAGTAATCTCACAGTTTTGGAGATTAGTAGTCCAAGATCAAGGGTGTATCAGAGTAGGTTTCACCAGACACCTCATTTTTGGTTTTCAGGTTGTCATCTTCTCTGTGTATCCACCTGTGGTTTTTTGTTTTATTTTGTTTTTGTTTCTATATGTTCCGGCTTGGTGTCTTGCCTTCTTAGAAGGGTCCAGAGCTATGGGGTTGAAGATCACTGGTACAACCTCATACCACTTTGATTACTTCTGCAAAGGTCCTGTCTCCAGATCCACTCACATTCTGGGGTATTTGGGGATTGTGATTTCAATAAATAAATTGAGGGGAGGCACAATTGATTTGAGAGGTTAGGCACAAGCTTCAAAGTTCTTTGCAATTTTCTGGAAAGATCACATGGATTCACTTTTTCTTCCAGTTTAAAGTCTTCCCACCAGAAAACCCCACTCAGGTCTTAGAGTCCAGAATGTTTAAACTGACCACATGATCAGACATGTAGCATGAGACCCAAACTAGACACCAGGTGCTCGTTATGGAAATTTGATTTTGATTTAAACAATGCTGACATCTTGTTGCATCCTGATATATGTAAAACATTGCTTTAGATGTATAGAAAACAGTGGCTAAGTGCATAGTCTAGGAATTCTGTTCTCAGAGCTTGGCAAAGGGCCAATTCCAGGGTTCTAAGCATCGCTGTGTAGCAACAAAAAATGTACAGAAACGGACTTGCTCTATTCTTTCCTTGTATATACAGATGTATAGATATTGATATATACACTTTTAAAAATAAAAATGACCTCATTGATCAACAGCTTTAGATAACTAGGAACAATATTTACAATACAACATTTACTCAGTTTTCAATGGGTGGTAAGATTGTTTATTGTTTTTTGAGGTGATAGTATGTTTTCTTAATTTTCCACAGAGAAAATAAATTATTGCTTTGTTCAGCAAATGCTACCATTGCAACAGATTGGAAATAACCTTTATTCCGTCTATTTGTTCTTCAAAAGTTATCTTTATTTTTCATGCACATGCTTTACTCTATTTTTTTCTTTACTCTTCAGTGTATACTGCCAAACTAAGGAGGTAGTTCTAGCCATCTTTATCCTTTCTATGTGAGCCACAATAATGGTTATTTGTTTTATATGCATTTTGCATTATGCAAGAAAAACTTCTCTCACCAATCCCTCATTATGCTTATAGTCTGTTTTTAAAATGATTTTATGAGTGACTCTTATTATGAACAAACAGGAATGGAATCAAAGAGTTAAGTGATAAATTGCCTCTCTAAAAAATATGCATTGGTGTAGGTTTGCTCTACATTCTACATGTCTGCTTCTGCCACTCACTGTCCTTGGTCAGTGTAAATCATTGAGGGAAGCAGGGTTCATTCTGCCTCCTCTATTTGCTATCATTCTTTGAAGGACTGGTTCTTAGAAAAGAAGCAAGGGAGAAAAATGAATTCACTCTCTTGACACTGCTTGAAAATTGATTTGGCAATCAGGAAAGCCTAAAGGTTTTACCGAACCACGACTAGAAAGGGCATTGTCTCAGTGTTAAAATGCTTCCATAACTATCATCGTCTATGTAATAAAGTCAGAACTCTTCTTAGCATGATGTAAAAGTTCCTTTTTAATGTGTCTCCTGCCCACTTTTTCTGTCCATTCTCTGTCACTGTCCAATACACAGATAATGCTCTAGTCTTGACATATTTCTATTCTCAATATGTCCCAACCTTTCTTCAATTCCACGCTTTTCAATATTTTTGAAATTCTAAGTCCACCTAGTGAATTTTCCCATGTTCAATAAAACGTTACCTGCTCCATAGAAATTTCTGTGACTGTTCCTGCTTTCTGTTAGTCAAGGATGACTTCATTCAAACTTAGAAGGACTTATTCTACTGAAGAGTCAATTGGAATGCTCTTCAAGTTTATTCTTCTATCTCTCAATACATAGTTACTCCCAAAGACCTCGTTTTGCATTTGTCTTTCTCCAATGTCTATCACAGAGTTGTCTGTATATATTATGTTCCATTACTTCTGGTCACTTCCTAAATATATGAAAGTAGATTTATTCACTAGATTTCCTTCATGACAACTAACTGGTGTCCAGTAATAAACTAATGATACTTTTAAATAAGTTTTAAAGAAACTTCTTTACGTTAGGGTTTTTTGGTTTTTTTTCAAACTGTGGGGAAGTTGAAGTTGCTCCTCAGTGAACACAAGATTAGGCATCTTCTTTTGTCTTGCTATGAGCTGAAATGAAATGCAAAAGCTCAGAGCACTGTTCATTTCACAGACTGAAGCTTCTGTCCCTGCTCATCAACTCCTTTTTTTTCACCTGGGAAACTGGAGTAATATTTTTTTTTCAAATCACACAAGTATAGAGTGAAATTGAGACAATAAACTTTATTCTGGGCATTAGCTTCTGTTCTGTTAACCCTCAAGTTCTGGCAAAATGTGGTCTTTAAATGTGACTGCTCCCTTCCTTGCTCCACCAAAGGAATAATCAAACACATGACAAATCTCTTCAATGAAACACAGCTTCATTATTTTAAAAAATGGTTATGGAAAGGCCACAGGGAATTCTAAGAAATGGCTAACACAGTACAATCATTTAAATATATTTATATAATCTGAACATATTTCTTAATAGGAAATTGTTGCAGAAGAGGTAGAAACTTGTAAGATATGTCAAGCAAAATATTCTACTAAAATGAGTCTTTCCATCATTAAGTTTATTGAATATTTTAATTATGCTTATTAAAGAATAGCATTTTTTTATTTAAACAGACTTTATGTAAGATAATGAATGAGATAGTCCCACTGTCTTGTTAAATAGAGTTGGATATTTTGAAGAAATTCCTAAAGCAAAAGTCTTTCTCATAAAATAGAAAATAAATCTAATTAATAAAGGAAAATGTACTGCATTTTACAGATAAAATGCTCTAAATGCTAAAAAAATTCGTATCACTTACTGGATGAGAATGCCTACAATAATGAAATATTTAAGTTGTCATTTCAGCCTTAAATTCATCATAGAAACATTGGAGAAATGATTTAATTTTTTAAATTCCCAAACAGTAGTACCAGAATTCACACCAAAACTTTTGTCTCAGCTATTTGGAACTAGACTGTACCTCATTTTTATCAAAAAATTTTCTCAGTGTGATAAAAGCTTCTGGAAAATTATTTCTAAATTATTATAGAATAATGTTAGTATGCTCCATTATAATAACACTCTTTTATAACTATAGTGAAGAACTCTGTAGTTAATAGGCAGTTTTGAGTGGTTCTTATATTTAAACAAATCCTGCAGTTCTAATGGTATATGTAAATAGAAATATGAACGTTATGCACATGTTCAGAGTTAACCATATTTTTCATTTGCAGTGTGATATTATTTATGTTTCAAACTGTCAATTCCTAATCTAAAACTCTGTTAAGTCAAAAATAACCTTACTGACATTAAATTTAAAAATCTGATGGAGATATACAGAGAGAGAGAGAGAGAGAGAGAGAGAGAGAGCACTAAATGTATCCCAAAGGCAGGTGTTTTAAAGGTTTAGTCCCCAGCTTGCCAAGTTAGCGCTACTGAGAGATGACAGAATCTTTGAGATGGGGCCTAGAAGTTCATGTTGACAGTGTGCTCTCAGTGTGGATCATGGAACTCCAAACTTTTCTTTTCTGTCCTTTTTATATCCTGGTTATGAGGTGAGCTGCCTTGCTTTTGTCATATGGTTTGTAGTATAATGTACTCCCTTGCCACAACCTAAAAGCAATGGAGCTAACCAGTCACAAGCTAAAACTAATCACAAACTAAAATCTCCAAAACTATGAGCTAAAGTGAACCTTTCTACCCAGTAAGTTGGTTATCTCAGGTATTTCATTACAGTAATGGAAAACTGGCTGACACATGTTCCTTAACTATTGCTTCTCAAGTCAAAATTTGAGGGAAAATAATTTAATTGTTATACAGTATAACTCCATGAAGTTCTGGTTCAGAGTTCATGGCCTCAGTCATTTGTGAATTTTTCCTTAGAAGCTAACTAATAATTGTTCGTGGAAATCCCCACAATTTCGTAGAAACCAAAAATATCCTGTGCAATTGTTTTTTTGGCAGGAAGTTTTCAAGTAGCCTATCTGAGAGCATTATTCAGTTTTCCTTGCTGCTGATTGGCTGCTGCCCTGTAATTCATGACAGATGCATCAGTATTCCCATATCATAATAGGCTGCTCTACTGCATGTAACTATTGTGAGTGTTTTGGTTTTTTTTGGTACCGGGGATCAAACTCAGCACCTTGCACTTGGGAGGCAGCAGAACCACTGAGCTAAATCCCCGGCTGGTGAGTGTTCTGTTTTGTTGTTAAAGCCCTAACATCCCTAAAATGCCACCAAAATACTCTTCTAAGGCTTTATTAATACAATATTTTATCAAATTCAATTACATAACTGTAGGAGAGTGGGCATATTTAGGGTTTAAACTATAAAATAGAAATTTATGGGCATTTTTTCTGATCATATCTGAAAGTAGTGATGTTTCACAGTTTGTGAGTGCTCTAGGAATGTTATCTCTGCAAATTTTGGGGGGAAGGAGATCTACTAGCTAAAATGCTCTTGTCATCCATTTAGCTTTTCAAATATTTTTATATATTACCTCTTACATCACACGACTCTAGAAAATTTAACTTTTACTTATTAATTCAATATTGAACCTATCACTAGCTAAAATTGAGTTACAGAAAGAAAATATAGAAATCCAGATTAAACTCAAATACAAAGTAGAACTAGAAAAAAATGCCAAATTATAATTGAGATTCTTCAAATTATGTAAAAAGAGGAAGAATGTCTACATGAGATGAATATGAGGTGTGATAAAAATGCAGGAATATTTAAACTTAAAAAATACTACAATAAAATACATACTGTCATTAGTCCCCCTTGAAATAGTCCCAATTACTTTAAATAAACTTGTCCTAACATTCTTACCACTTTCTGAAGCAGGTCTGAAACTCCTATTCTGTGAGTATCTTTTGTTGGGAAGTCGTGGCTGTGCCTGCCTTATTGTCCTGAATCTACTGAAACCATTTACTTTTCATGGTCTTTTTGACTTTAGGATAAAGCCATAAGTCATATAGTGCCAGCTCCAGTGAATACAGAATATAGTAGATGAAGAAACACTGTAATATTTTTATTTAAACTGAATTTCTATAAATTTTTGATAAACAAGTTGTAATAAAAAATACAGGGAATGTTTAAATTCAAAAATTATTATAATAAAATACACATTGTCACTAATCTCCCTCAAAAATCTTCAAACTACTTCTTTTGTCTTCTAACAAACTGATCCCATCACTCTTGGCAATGTGTTCTTTATGTATTTTTTTTAATAATCAAGGTATTTTATGATCACTCATTGTATTTCAAGAACTTATAAAAAGTTGACTTGTACTCTGAGTGACATTTTACCCATTCTTATAATATTATGATACATAGTGTATTAATTATTATTATTCTCTAATTGTTTTGTTATGAAATTTACTTTTTCATATAAAGAAAAAGATTTTTGGGCTGGGAATTTAGCTCAGTGGTGCAAGGTCCCAAGTTCGATATCCAGTACCCCCCAAAAAATGATTTTTACCTTTTCATTATAATATCTTCTTGTGTTACATTAAAATTTTTAAAAATTAAATTTAAAAAAGTTGACTTCTGAAAAAAGATAGTCATTTAATATGTAAAGAAGAAAAAAGATGTGGATAAATCAGGTTCTACATATAAAGATATCCAATACCGAAGTTCTAAATCTGTTAATAGTTGGACATATTCCTGGTCAACTAAAATCTGTCTGTCTGTCTGTCTATTTATCCATTTATTTATTCATTTTGAAGTATTCATGTATAGGTTCTTGAACATGATAGGCAAGTACCCAACCACTGAACTACATCCTTAGTCCAAATTTTATTTATTTTGTAATCAGGACATAATATAAAAAAAGAAGCTGGGAAAAGATTATAGGTAGATATATTCTTTTCAGAAAATATGCAAGATTTTCTTCCATCTCAAATAAAACTAGAACTTGCAAAATCAATATTTCTTGCAATTAATGCTCATACAGAATAGTAATAAGTTCAGCCAAGCAAATTTTAGTCTTTCAGTTCTAATACTAGAGAAATCTTTCCAAAATAATGTAATAAAATGCTTGAAAGATTTTTTACAACAGCAAGAGTTCAAACATGAATGTGTTTTAGTAAATTCATCTTTCCCATTGTTAGTAGGTTTTTTTCAAAGTTAATAGGTTTGTTCTAATGTGATAAAATATAGTCAAGCTGTTACATTTAGCTTTGCTGAAAGGGTCATTTCATTTGTTAGTTTTCTCTTGTAAAACTTAAATTAGTTTCAAGATGAAAAATTTCAGAATATATTATACCATCATTTACCTATAAGGACTTGCACACACGTTATAAATATATTACACTTTTTAAACTAAAATATTCATTAGCAAATGCATGTATTCATGATCCAAAAGTTTCAACAATGTACAGTTAAGTGAAAAACAAAAATTAAGCTTCTACTTTATTTTGGAATCCTTCAAATGTTCACTGCATTAGAAGTATCTTTATTTGAAACATCCATTTTATCTAAAAAAAAAAAAAAGTAAAGATGCAGTGATTTTTAATGTATTTTGGTTAATTTTTTTATTTTTTAATTTATGATCCTTTATTATATTTTGGCAAAGAGATACTTATTAAGATAACATAAACAAAATTCAGGGGGGTTAACTATGTGGAATCTATAAATCTGTAAATTCATCATTTTTCTCTACAGTTCTTGTTTGGTGCTCTCACTGCTACATCTGGAACTACTCCCCATCCTTTTCAACTTTTTAAAACCATCCTCACATAATGCTTTGAGAAGCATTTTATAAGCAAATAGGTCATTAGAATTTTTAATATTTAAGTTTTACATGAACTTATAAAATGTAACAGAAAGGAATGTACACATTAATTAAGCCATTTAAACATGCTTTAACTGAAAATACTGTATGTAGCACATCATACAAAGTCTGCATTTATTCCAACACTTGACATATAAGTCGACGTTCAGTGATACCCAATAGAGAGCTGCAAAATCATACTGCCAGCGCTATTTCCTTGCTTGTGTTTTGCTTGGTGTATTTGAATAGATACGGAGCATTTTGGTGCCTGAGAAAACAGATGAAGCCAAGCTTTTGTCTTCCCTTTCTTCCAAGGTGCAGATGGCCTGAATCCACAGAAATTCAGTTGAAAATGCCCATAAAACTGCATATTTCTGAGCTCCACTATCAAATTTTTAATTCCTCATAGCCTCTAGTAATTTGTTTAACAGTTTAGAGAGAGAAAAAACAATGCAGTGATTCAATTTGAACATTTATTTCAAAATCTCTTAATTGTAAATATTTAGCAATGTAGGAACTTTATTTTAGTGAAAAGAATGAAACTGAAAATTTAATGTGTCTAGAAGTTGTGGGAAGTGTTTTAAAAATAATAACTCATGAGAAATATTGATAATTTAATTCCAGATCATGGATAGGATATATATATTTATATATAATTTATAAAAATATATTTATATATAATTTATATTTAAAATATAAATGTATATTTTATAAATATATATTTTCATATATTATATAAATGTGTATTATACAAATATATATTTTCATGTATTATATAAATATATATATATATTTGCAGTTTGGTTAAAACAAAAAAAAACCAAATTTATTCTTTACAAAAAACTTAAAGGAAGAAATGTTTGATCTGGTTTACAGTTTTAGGGTTATAGGAGTTCCAGTCCATGGTTTACTAGTTCTAAGGTAAAGCCATCATGGCAGAATGGTGTAGTAAGGCCAACATGTTTACTCAGTGGTGGCCAGAAAGCATGACAGGGAACAACAGTACCTGAGATGAGAGGCCAGGTTCCAGACACAGTTCACACTTTCTTGACCCACCCAGACATATCTATATGTGTGCTCCACCAAGCCAATCGGAAGCTCCTAAGGCAATTAAGTTTGCACCCCAGTTTAATTGTCACATTCTGCCTTTGTCAATTTAAACCATCTATAATCTCTAAATAAACATAAGGTGCTAATTACACCTAACCTAAAATAAGTATCCTACATACAACCAAAAAGGCACATCTGCCCTCCCTAAAGTCTCAGCAGTTTACAGCATTTTTTCAAACATCAAAGTCAAAGTCTCCTCTGTGCCAGAAAAAGCAAGTATATAATCCTTATATGCAATAGTTCAAGATAAACATTCTCATTCTAAAAGGGAGGAAAAGGGAAATAGCAAAGAATTGGCCCAAAGTGTGACAAAAAACCAGCATAGCATTAAGTTCTGTAGCTTTCTGTCCAGCATCTGTAGTATAGAGCACAAGATGAGAGCTGGAGATGGCTTGGACAGACCGACCTCTGCGGCCTGGTCATTCGCCAGCCACACAGTCTTTCTCTTGGCTGACTTGTCACTGGCTGTACATTTCCTCAACAGCATTCTGCATTTCTGGCATCTCTGACTTCCTGGGATTGCCACTTTACTTTCTTCTTCAATCTCACACTTTGACAAATCTCCCTCTCCATTGTCTGGGCTCCAAGCCTTTCCTCTAAAATCTGGGTGGAAGTTTCCATGACTCCCAAACTCTTGCACACTTTGGGGTGATAAAGCCAGCATCATTCAGATGATGCCAAGGTCTACCACAAGTGAGAGCAGAAGTCAGGGCCCTTGGATCACAGTGGTGATCTCTGAGTGCCTGATTGAGCATAGTGAAATCAATCCCAGGAAATCATATAATACACAGGTGCCCCTGCTTGAGCAAAAGGCCTAGAAGTGCTCTTCTCAAAAGAAAGGTTTACACTTTTGCACTTTTAAACTGCAGTGGTTGGACTCTTGCTCATTGCTGAGATGTCCCCAATCCATCTTTCTTCTTGATACAGTTCAGACTATTTGATGTCTTCATAATAGCACTAATATTTTCAACAGCCACACTTTCTTTGGCCCCAACTTTACATATCATTCTTTTGGGGAGAAAATTAAAATTTTATAATATTTCCGCTCTGTCTTTGCTTCTAATTCTCATTATAAATTTGACAAAAGCCGCCCTTAACTCCCATGCCACAGTCTGAATGTTTGAGATTACCATAAAAATTTCTGAACATGGACAGAATATAGACAATTTATTTTATTAGAATGTAACATGAGTGGTCTCTTGTCCAAATCCCAATAGAGAATAGACTCTTCATTCCCAAGTGAAATCTCAGAAGACTAGGCTTTACTGTCTCCTTTCCTGTTAGCACTGTGGTCTCCTGAACTCTGACCAGAATTGCCCATCACACTCTGCTTACAACATTTCAGGGCTTCTCTAGCCTGTGTCTCCAAGTCTTGATAAACTCCTCCCACAAACCATGTGCAGAGACTTCTGAACCACTTGATCAAATAGAGTCACAGCAAAAGCCCCACTTCTCCGGTAACAGTAATCTGTATCTATCAACTTTCCCATTGCAGGGACAAAATACCTGTTGTATAACTTAAGGAAGAGATGTTTATTTTGATCTGTGGTTTCAGCAGATTTAATCCATGATTGGCTCCAAAGTAGAGATAATCTAAATGGAAGTTTGAGGTAAAGCCAAGTTGCTGACTTCCTGGAGGCTGGGAAACAAACACTGAACAGACCAAGAAATGAGAGGCCAGGGACCAGATATTGTGCCTAGGGTCATGCCTCATGACAGAGCCATGTATTTCCAAAAGTGTATTCAGTAATCCCTAGGTGACACTCAAGCCAATAAAGTTGCCAATTCAATTAACAAAATATTTTAAATAGCAATTATGAATATGTGCATATAAACCTGTACTGTACTTCCCCCAAATTTTCATGTCTTTCCCTGCCTTTGATATCTTAACCTAAAAAACAGTTTCAAAGTCAAATCAGGAAAAAATCAAATTAATAATTTTTTTCCTTCCCATGAGTAAATAATGATTACATATAATTTGTTTAATAATTATATTTAAATAATTTTTTAAAAATCTAAAAGCACTTATATTGAATCACTAGCTTTTTATCATATACTACACTTGACCTTAGCCAAAAGGCCGAGAAGAGATTAGCTTTTTATTATATAATATATTTTCTTATTAAAAACAAAGCATTTGTGACAGTCATACCTGTGAAACAAAAATAATTTGACATCTTCTTAAAATTGTTACCATTTTTACTTTGTTTTTTTTAAACCCAATGAGTTTTAATGTGCTTCTGCTTACAATAAAATCTTTTTTCCTAAAGTATATTTAGAGAGTCTTTACAGGCTACCTGAAATTGCATTACAGGCTGAGAACAAAGATAAATGAGGTTCCTACTTAAGGCATTACAAGACCAATTAGCAACATATAAAATATAAATATGTTCATAAGTACATTAGAGTCCTCAATCAAAGTAGGTCAATGGCAAGTTTTGACATTTTGAAAATGAATGAAATTTACAAGGTTAAACAGGCTGGAAGGCTATGAAAATTTGAAAGACAATATAGTATGTGTACAAAATATATTTTAAAACCAAATACACTGATCTAGAAAATTATGCTCGCTGTAACCGAACATTTATATAATAGACATACTGTCTTTATTTTTCCAAACTCCTCTGGTACAAATTAGCACGATTCACAGTATTCTTTATTCTTAGCAATTTACCTTGCTGATTAATGTTTAATGTTACAAATTTCTCTCTCCTTTAACAATTACTGATTTATTAATGTAGCCATTTTTTCATGAAGAGAAGTGTGTGTGTTTTCCCAGTTGGGTAGTCTTTTACACGTCCTTGGGCCCTTTTGGTTGCAGTCCCCCTTCACACTTGTTTGTAAGGTTCCTTTCTTCTCACTAACTCAAAAAACAAGCTCTAATTAGGTCTTCAAATTCCTCATGGTGTTATCAGATTTGCGCTATCACAGGACTTAAACTACCACAATTCCACTGAAATTGTATTTAACAAATTGTAAGTGAGAATTAAAAGTATTCAGTTTTACACGAAAATACACATTGTCCACTTTGCAATGGTAAAAGTTCTTCTATACTTAAGATTCAAACAATTCCTTTCAAAAACTCTTCTCATTTGAAAGTCTAACCATTGTTAATCTTAAAAGCCTCCTAAAAACTCTATGAAAAGATATGTTTGGCCATAAATGTGTGCTTCATAGTTCTGGCTCTTTCTTATTTAAGCAAGCAATACATTTGCCTTTCACTTTCAGGTATTGAATGCTGGACTGTTCCTTCAGAAAATGACGGTTTCATCAATATCTTTTTATTTTTTATTTATTTATTTTTGTTTTTTATTGATACATTTTAGGTATCCAATACGTTTACATTTATCATTGGGTGCTTGTAGCTGTACATGATGCATTTTACTTCTTATTTTTTTCCCCTTTGCCTGTGTACCCTCCACATCTCCAACCTTCCCTATTTACATAAATTTCATTTCCATTTTTTTTTCTTTTCCCATAATTTTTACTTTCCCTTCTTCACTTTCCCCTTCCCCTCCTACTACCCCTACTCCTTTGGACCTTTTCTTATTTCAAATTATGAATTATTCATTTTAATCCTTATTTACACTTTCAGTTTCACACACTAGAGAAACTACTTGGTATTTACACGTGTTTCCTATTTATTTCACTTAAGAGTATGGCCTCAATATGCATCCATTTAGCTATAAAGATCTCTAGTTTTTTATTCTTTATGGCTGAGCAGTACTCCATTTTATAAGAAAACAACATTTTCTTTATCCAGTTTCCAGTTGATGGGCAATGGGGCTGTTTCCAAGTTTTAGCTATTACCAACTGTGCAGCTATAAACATGGGTGCACATATATCACTGTGGTATGATACTTTTAATTCTTTGGGGAAGATACCCAGCAGGGGAATAGCTGGGTCAAATGGAACCTCTAGCCCTAGTTCTTTGAGGTATCTCCATATTGATTTCCATTGACTGGTTGCACCAGTCTGCACTCCCATCAACAATGGGGAAGGGTTCCTCTTTTCCCACAGCCCCATTTCTATTGGTTGATTTCTTGATAGCAGCCATTCTTTGGGGGGTGAGTTGAAATCTCAGTGTGTTTTCATCTGCATCTCTCAAATGACCAGTGATGATGTACACTTTTTCATATATTTATTTACTACTTTTACTTCTTTGTCTGAGAAATGTCTGTTCATTTCAGATGCCCAATTTGAATTGGGTCTTTGAATTTGGGGGGTCTGAAATTTTTTAATTCCTTACATATTCTAGATAGTAGACCTTTGTCTGAGATACAGCTGCTAAAATTTTTTTCCCACATTCTAAGTTGTCTCTTAGCTCTGTTGGTGGTTTCTCTTCCTGTGCAGAAGCTTTTTAATAAGATAAGATCCCAGTTGTTGATTCTTTGTACTAGCGCCCGTGCTACTGAGGTTTAGTTCATAAAGCCTTTTCCTATGTCAATATCTTTAAGAGTTCTACCTAACTTATCTTCCAGCAACTTTAGTGTTTCTGTCTTAATATTTAGATCTTTAATCCACTTAGATCTTAACTTAGTGCATAGTGATAGGTATGGGTCTAGTTTTAATCTTTGGCAGGTTGCAATTCAGTTTTTCCAACACCATTTATTAAATTTCCTCCAATGAGGGTGGTTGGTTCCTTTATCAAATATGAGGTGGCTGAGTATGTCTGCAGATGTGTCTACATCTTCTAATCTATTCCACTGATCCCTGGGTCTGTTTTTTTTGCCAGTACCATGCTGTTTTTATCACAGTAGCTTTTTATTATAGTTTCATGTTGGGGATTGTGATACTCTCAGCCATGTCTCTGTTGCCTAGAATCCCTTTTGCTATGCTAGGTCTCTTCTGTTTCCAAATGAATTTTTGGATTGTTTTCTCTAGTTCTGTGAAGCATATTGTTAGAATTTCAATAAGCATCACAATAAATGTATATAGTAGTTTTGGAACTATGGCCATTTTTACTTTATTGTTTCTTCCTACCCAGGAACAAGGGATGTCTTTCCATTTTCTTATATCTTCCTCAGTCTCCTTTTTCAGGGTGCTGTAGTTTTCAGCACAGAGGCCTTTTGCTTCCTTTGTTAGATTGATTCCCAGACATTTCATTTTTTTGGATGCTATTGTAAAAAGAATTGTTTCCCTAATTCCTCTCTCAGTGAGTCTGCTATTTGTGTATAAGAAGGCTATTGTTTTTTGAGTGTTGACCTTATATCCAGCTACTCTACTGAATCTGTCAATTAAGTCTAGAAGTATTTTGGCAGAGTATTTTGGGTCTTCTATTTAAAGAATGATATCATCAGCAAAGAATGACAATTTAACTTCTTCCTTTCCCATATTTATTCCTTTTATTTCTTTCTCATTTCTAATTGCTGTGGCTAATGTTTCCAGAACTGTATTGAACAGGAGTGGTGATAGTGGGTATCCTTGTCTTGTTCCTGAGTTTAGCATGAAAATTTTCATTTTTTGGACCATTTAGTATGAAGTTTGCTGTTGGTTTTTCATAAATAGGCTTAATCAGGTTGAGATAAAGACATTCTATTCCAATTTTCTGTAGCGTTTTTATCATAAATGGCTGTTGGATTATGTCACATGCCTTTTCTGCATCTATTGAGATGATCATATGGTTTTTGTCCTTGACTCTGTTAATATAGAGTACTACATTTATTGATTTACAAATGTTGAACCATCTTTGCATCCCTGGGATAAATCTGACTTGGTCAGGGTGTATGATGTTCTTGATGACCCTCTGTATTCTGTTTGCCAGTATCGTGTTGAGGATATTTGCATCTATGTTCATTAGGGAGATTGGTCTGTCATTCTCTTTTTGGGTTGGGTCTTTCCCTGGTTTTGGAATCAAAGTAACACTTGCTTCCAGGAATGAATTTGGAATCCTTGCTTCCCTTTCAATTTCTTTCATGAGTTTAAAGAGTAATGGTGATAGTTCTTCTTTAAATGTCTTGCAGAATTCAGCAGTGAAGCCATCAGGACCTGGGCTTTTCTTTGTTGGTAAATTTTTTATTACATTTTCAATTTCATGCATTGTATTTTGGGTGTTTAGAATTTCTATATCTCCTCATTTAACTTTGGTAATTCATGTGTATCTAGGAATTTGTCCATTTCTTCTGTGTTTTCCATTTTATTCGAGTACAGGTTCTGAAAGTAGGTATTGATGATCCTCTGGATTTCTGCTGGGTCTGTTGTGACTTCACCTTTTTTGTTCTTAATTGCATGGATTTGAGCCTTTTCTTTCCTTTTTTTCATAAGGTTGACTAAAGGTTTAACGATTTTATTTATTCTTTCAAAAACCCAACTGTTTGATTCCTTAATTGTTTTTATCATTCTCTTAGTCTCCATTCCATTGTTTTGTGCTCTGATCTTTATAATTCCTCTCTTGTAAGAGGTTTGGATTTGTTATGCTGTTCTTTTTCTAGGAGCTTGTGGTTCTGCATTACGTTGTTTAACTGAGTACTCTCTGTTTTCCTAATATGGGCATTCACTGGTATGAATTTCCCACATAGAACTGCTTTTATTGTGTCCCATAAATTCCTGTATGTTGTACTGGCATTATCATTTACTTGTAGAAACTGTCTAATTTCTTCTTTAATTTCCTCTGTGAAAATGGATGGGATGTTAGGAGGATTTGGGTAGGAAGGATTAGGTAAGTAGAAGGATAGTGGAAGTTTTGCAGTGAGGCCAGAGGGCACAGGCAAGAGAAAGAGGGAGAGGAAAAGAAGTATAAAGAAGAAATATGAATTAGATATTAGGGTAGAGCAAGAACACAAAGGGAGATGAAGAGCAATGTGGGGCAGCAAGGGAGCAAGGCAGAGAGAGAGAGAGAGAGAGAGAGAGAGAGAGAGAGAGAGAGAGAGAGAGAGAGAGAGAGAGAGAGAGAGAGAAGAAAAAAGGAAGAAAAAAGGAAAAATAAAAATTTTAAAAGAGTACCAAAGAAGAAAAAAAATTAAAAAGAAGAGTAAAAAAATAGTGGTAATTTTGAAAATAACAAATAAAAGTTAAAAATGAAGGGCCTCCTTCAGGGCATGTCTCCGCTATCACAATAGACAATGTGGGCAGCATGTGCAGTTATAAGTCAATGAGTCTCAGTAAGCCAGTCACAGACTCATGAGATTCAGACAGATTTCTGACTGTGAGTCCCAAGTTGAGCTCCCTGTCCTCCTGCAGGATTGTACTCTGCAAGGCTCTACTGCAGGTTCCAGGTGCATTTCCCCTGAAGATAGTCCAGGTTCCGATGGGAGGTGATGATCCCTCCAACTTACCAAGCATGGTGATCTGGGTGGTCTGGTGTGCCTTTACTGCGGAGATTCTCTTCACTTTTCTAGTGGGCTTCAGTTTTCTTCAGGGAGCCTGAGAGAGGCCCTCTCTGTGTTGTTTACTTCTGGAGCTCAGGACAATGGCCTTTATGCTCCACTGTGCCTCTGTAGTGTGGAACCAGTGAAGAGGCCTGGGTGGGGGTTGGGGGAGGGGGTTGTTGTAGAAGCCGGCATGGCCAAACTGGAAGCTGGTGGGCATGCCCAAGGGTCCTCACCAGCTAGGTCTCCTGGTTGAAAGTCTCATCAATATCTTTTTAGAGATTACTGGTCTACCACTTTCCCTGAGATTCTATGAAAGCAAGGCAACTTCACTCGGCCCATGGAGCAAGTCTGATTGTCCTCTGGGTCCAGTGACAGATAAATTTTTTATCTGACTTCTCACCTAAGTTATTTTTAATAACAGTTTCCTTCCTTCTTCCTCTCTCTCTCTCTCATTAGAAAATAATGTTTACTTTTTGTATAACAAATTACCCAAACCCTTGTGACTTCAAAATATCAAGCATTAATTTTTCATAGTTCAAATCTAGATCAACTTTACTTACCTTATAAGGTTACGCACAAAATACTGGCCAGGTTTTAATTATCTGGTCGCTTACCTAAATCTAAAGGGTCGGTTTCCAAGGAGCTCACAATAATGGCTGTTGGCAAGAGGCCTTAGTTCCTCACATACATGTGCACACTTTCCTCATGTGAATTCACATCCATGCATTTGCACACCACACACACAGACATTCTTTTCCCTCATGCATACACTGTGCACACTGTTCTTCTCCAGGTCTAATTACCACTAACCCAGAAAATGCATCTAGGAGTCTTGAAATTTTGATTATACAAATTCCTTACATCTTCATTTTAACTTCATCAATTAAACTTGTCAATTCTTTTCAGAAATATACCCAGAATCTACCTATTGATTTCCATTTTCTTTTCCATCCAATTAGATAAGCCGTCATTGTTTGCCTAGCTCCTAACATTTTTTTTTTTCTGCTTCCACTTTTACTTTCTGTAATCTATTCTGGATAACCTAGAATGTGTAACAGTTTTAGAGAACAATTCAAATTATACAACAAACAGATAATTTCAAAGGCTGTTCACCAACTTGAAATTTTACTAAAAGTAGCTTAAAGTACATACAGTGCTGACAAGAACCTGAGATAAATGTCATCTATTTGAGGTAGAAATCTATTTATTTATTCATAACACTTTTGGGGATGGATCCCAAGGCTGTTACACTGAAAGACATCCTCCCAAGCCATATATATGTACATACACACACACATATATATATACACATATATATATACACATATATACACATATATATACACATATATATACACACACATATATATATACACACACATATATATACACATATATATACACATATATATATACAAAGTATATATTATATATCTCTATATTATTTATTTATTTAAATACACATTGTCCATTTTACAACAGTGGAAGTTCTTTCTATACCTAAGATATTTTATATATATATATATATATATATATATATATATATATATATATATATATGTAATTTTTTTTCTGAGAAAGTGCCTCACTAAGCTGCCCTGGTGGGACTCAATTTGCCATTCTCCTGGCTCAGCCTCGCAGAGTGCTAGGGCTCCAGGCATATGCCATCATGCTCTGCTAGAGAGTAAACATTTAAATTAAGGGGCCCAGGATTTAGCTCAGTGTCTCAGGGCCTGCCTGGCAAGAGCCAGGTCCTGAGTTCAATCCCCCCCCGCCAGTACCCCAAAAAAGAAAGAAATTTAAATTAAGAAAATAATAGGTAAAAATACTAGGCCTATAAGTATGAATCATTGCAACTTCACCTGCAATATAATCGTAATTCAATTAAAATGAAACAAGATAATGATATAGAAATAATCAACAGTGGTGATATTTCAGTGATTCGATTGTTTTAGTTTTCTCTCTCTTTTTCTTATCATCTGCATTTGCCATCATGAAAATTATAGAGGGACAAAGAATTTTAAAAGGTAGCTCAGTGGTTCCACCACCTGCCTCACAAGCACAAGGTCCCGAGTTTGATCCCTGGTACCAAAAGAAAAAAAAAAGTAATATTTCCCTTTTTTCTCTACTTATGGCAACTGGATTAGAATGAAAGCTGAATATGATCAAGTTCTAAATGTAGAACTTTTGTAAACTTCCAAAGTCCATATTTTTGCGTTAAGTTCGAAATATAAATTGGCTAAACTCCACATTCAACTTTCCAGTGATTTTCAACGCACTCTGTGAAAACAAAGCAACATAAAGCACAGTTAAAAATAAACAAAATAGTCTTAGGACTGCTGACGCTGGATGTTCCAGCCTCCGTAGCCCTCTGATCTGATGAGCTAAGCGCTCCAGTCTGCTGCTTCCACAGCACCTGTCCCGACCTTGCTGTACCAGGGCACTAGGCCCTGTGTCACTTCGAGGACTCCGCACTGCCTGCCCTCTGCTGGAATAGTCTCTGCTTAGCTTCTTTGCCCAAATGGTTACACAGTTGTGCCTACAATCTCCTTATGTTTTATAAAAAGAATCAACTCAGTTTTCAGAAAATATAACTGAAATTGAACGCTTACTTACCTTGTGCTTTACAGTGATTCGCTTTTCTCCAGAGCATTTATCATCTCACAATGTATGCCCTGTGTTATTCATCTCTTCCTTTCGCAAATGTAAACTTGACGACAACAGAAAGAGTCCTTTCCATTTTGTTCACTATTATATCTCCATTAATTGACATGTGTTAGAGATCAATGAACACTTTTTGATTGCATATAGAGATGTATTTAGTCAGAAAAATAACTGTAGTTGAGATTACTTCAATCGGTGGCATTGTCACACTCGGTTTCACACTGCTATGTCCAATATGTGCAATATGTGCAATATGAGGCTATGAAGACCCTTACCTTTCCTTCATCGAGGACAACTCTAAGTTCCCTTCCAGCTCAGAGCCACCTTTAGAGTATTTTGAACCTTTTAATCAGACTGCAGTGTACTGTTATTGATTTTATACTTTATTTATTCTCATCACTTAGAAAATAATGTATCAGTTTCTGTCATCAAGCTCACATAGATAAGACCTTACATATTTAGTACAGTGTGTTAACCCTGCACAACTACAAAACTAATTAATTTATTCTAATTTTCTTTTTTTTCCATTAAATTTATTGGTACATTTTAGGCATACAATACAGTTACATTCATCACTGGGATCTTGTACCTTTATGTGATGGATCTTGGTTCTTATTTTTTTCCCCCTTCCCCTGCCCTCCCTTTACCCCCTCCACCCTTCCCTATTTACAAAGATTTTGTTTTCATGTTTTTCCTTTTCTCTTATTTTTTCTTATTTCAATTTTCTACACTATTGTGGCTTTTGATTTTTGTACAATGTCTACTCAAAAAGGTAAACTGGGATAATTTTCCCAAAATTGATTTCCCAGCTAGAGTTGCAAAAATTCCATGTATATATGTATATATTTATTTCTTTTGTTTTCATTAAATTTATTGGTACATTTTAGGTGTAAAATACGGTTACATTCCTTGTTGAGATCTTGTATCTTTACATGATGTATTTTAGCTCTTACTTTTTCCCCATTTCCCTGCCCTCCCTTCACCCCCTCCATCCTTCCCTATTTACAAAGACTTTGTTTCCATTTTTTCCTTTTCTCATATTTTTTTCTTTTCCCTTCTTTCCTTGCCCCTACCCTTCCCATTTCCCCTACTCCTTTAGAGCTTTTCTTCCTATTTTACATTATCAATTATACCATTTGAGGCTTATTTACCTTTTAGTTTTTCACACCAGAGAAACTATTCGGTATTTATATATCTATCTATATATTTATTTGTTTATTTATATAAAAGGACCAATGATAATTGTATTTTATGCATCAATACAGAAACAACTTTTCCAGATTCTGCAATCATCTGAACAAAATCATAGACACATCCAGTATACTTCATCTAAAAAGAAGAAAACTACAAAGCACTGAAAACTGCAATTTTATTATTCTTGCAGTAACTCACATCATTTTTATAAGCTTTGCAATCATCATTTTGAAATAAAAAAGTTTACAGTAATATCATAAAAAAATCTGTGATAAAACATGGTCACTCCTGCATTTCATAAAGCAGCTACAAGATATTTTACATCCACAAACATGTAGTACAGTACTGTCCTGTAGCCATTCTACTGGAGGACACAATTAAAAAGGTATTATTTCAGACTTGATTCTGCTTTTCCAGCAGAGGGCCCAAAGGATAGTATGACTTTTTAAAGAAATGCTTTTTATTAGATAGGATATTCTTTCATTAGCCATAATTGAAGAGTTCATTCTTTTCATAAACATCAGCTCAGAACCATTTTTGAAAAGCCTAGCGGGGGAGAACAAAACAAAACAAAACAATGGCAAAAGGAAGAAAGAAAGAATGACAGAAAGAGAGAGAGAGAGAGAGAACCGTTGGATTCATACAAAGATGACTGAGGGAAGACAAGCAAAATCCAAACTAGCTTTTTTTAAATCTGTCATGTTGAATGAGAGCTCCACTGAAGAAAGGAGATGCTGGAGTAGTGTTGAAGTTTTGAACCAGAACCAAAACACAGCTGCAGATAACTGGTGCTGGACAGAGGAGCCTTTATTTTACTATGACAGCTTGCTATTTTTATAAAATGGTGATTGGGTTGAACACAAAATACAGTAGTAATTGGTCTCCCTTTCTTGGATGAGTGAACAGATGATTAAATATTGTTGTCATTATACTTGCGCATATCTAAATGACCAATGACTGGCTACTACTTCCCTTTTAAATGATGCTGTTTTAGTCACACACACTTTTCTTAAACTAATAAAAAAATAGATTATGTTTGCAGGAAAAATGTGCTAAATGGAAATTTTGGGGAGTTATAAATAAAATATAGGATTGCACCAAGCCTCTCCATGGGATTCTGGTTTGGTGTCTAGGTATATTCCAATAAAACAAACAAAGGTGCCTTGGTGAAATGGTAGACTCTAGGGAGGACAAGAAAAATGGAAACTGAGACTGGAGAATTGTATGTAGGTTTGAAAGAGAAAATTCTTACATAGTTAAAGGACCTCCATGAAATAAAGTCTGTCTCAGAACATGTAACAGATACAGAAAACAAGTTCATTGAATTGTATGTGAAAGGATGAGAAAAAGATGTTGACCCAAGAAAGAAGAAATGATCAGTTTACAAGTCAAGAGGTGAAAGAAAGTACAGATAAACAACATAGTGTATATGAACAAATCAATGGTACTCTAGTTAGTACCACTTTTTCACTAGCACAGGTTAATGATTCTGATCAAGATATATATGTATACCAGAATCCTACAATTAAATAGGACTGTGCAGGGTAGGTGAGGTGAAGTTTCTCAACTTTGTAGTGAGAAGTTATAGATAAAGTTACAGATAAAGTTATAGATAAGGGAAAAAAGGCTAGACCGACTCATAGTAGTGATTAGTTATGTTTAGTTTAATAGAGTTACAAAGGGTTATATATGGTTATACTCCAAGTCTTCAGTATCAAAAGGAGGAAAAAGAGTAACAATGCATGTAATATGGCTTGTGTCTAGATGTCCTTCCAAAGCTTTAGGTGCTCATAAGTGGGGTTGTTGGGAGGTGACTGGATCATGGGTGTGTGGTACTGGGATTAAGGGTATGTGGTAGTGGATTAGTCCACTAATTGGTTTAGCATAGTTCTAGGTATTGTGGAATAGATTTACTGAAGACAGAAGCCCTACCTTGGATGTGGATGGCACTAACCAATATAGGCTAGTAGCTTGTGTGGAATATAAAGAAAAGAAGGCTCACTGCTACTGTGGCTTCCTGTCTGCCATGCTGAACTATTTCTCCTCTGTGATGTCCCTCTGCCATGCCACTTTTCCCTGGAGCCAAATGCTTATAGACTGAAACCTCTACAAACTGAAACTTAAAATAAACCTTTCCTCCTTTAACTTGTGGGTGTTGTGGGTATTGTCCCAACAATGAGAAAGTAACTAGAATACCTGACAAATATTGCCTTTGACAGGTGAGCAAAGGTGAACATCTACACTGATAGGTAATGTTAACAGTGTATATACATAATTTGCAATAAAAATAGAATTTGCCTCCCTGGTCTTCCTAGAAGAAAGGAGGGAATGAAAACATGAAGGAAAGTAGGAAGCATGGAAAAACCAGTTTCTAATTGTGATGCAAACATAAGATAAATCTTAACTGAAAGGTAATCTACAAAATAACTCAGTACTACATGAAATTGCAAAGGTTATTGAAAGCAATGAATGTCTGAGCAAGATTATTCTCAAGAAAAGCCTAAAACGTCACATAAATACAAAATATAAATTGGTATGTTGGGTTGGATGCTTGAACAGAAAAATAATGATAGTTTAAAAACTAAGAAAACATAAATAACATACGACTTTTGTTAATAATTCTCTGTATATGTCAATATTGGTAAAAAACTAGTATCATTAATAATTTCAAATATACAAGAATGTAAAATAATGCAGGAAACTGGGTGTAGAGTGTATGGAAATTGTGTAATATCTTGTAATAGTTCTGAAACTATAAAAGTATTCCAAATTTTTTTGGATTACAAAAAAAGGACTGGATTTTAATCTAAATATTACACTTTTCTTTATGTCTAGTGATAGAAATAATTATAAATAATTAAATGAGAGAAAATGTAAAGGTTCTCATTGCTGAAAAAATTCCATGAATATAGAAGCTCTTCTTTCCAGCACCTGCAGCTTTTGCTGCCTTCACCCCCTTGAAAGTGGGAAGGAATTACTCATGGACTGCCAAAACATAGAGAATCCAAAGGGAAAAAAAATCGTAATATATTGAGTATAGAAACCAAGCATGTGCTACCTTATCCTCCTAATAAGCTTAAAAAGTATGTCATACTATGTAATTTCTTACATTAGATAGTAAAAAGGCCACTATAGTCTGATATTCTTCCTCTCCAAAAACAGATCCTTGATAAAATAATTGATAAAATACCCAGAAGTCTGACTACTGATATTGACAGACATTCAACAAAACACATGACTGGCACTCTTCAAAAGGATAAAGATAAAGAAAAACAAGTAAAAATTAGACTCTGCCCCACATTTAAGGAGATTAAGGAGACCAGAAAGCTGAATATTACATAAGATGGTTTATGGTTTCTTGAAAAGATAAAGGACATGAATTCCAACTGGTGATTTTTTTTTTGTATTAAATTCTTTTATTGGTACATTGTAGGTATACAACACAATTACATTTCTCATTGGGAATTGTACCTTTATATAATGCATCTTGGTTCTTATTTTTTCCCCCTTCCTAGCCCTCCCTTCACACCCTCCATCCTTCCCTATTTACAAAGACTTTATTTCCATTTTTTCCATTTCTCATCATTTTTCCTTTCCCTTCTTTCCTTTCCCCTGTGCCTCCCACTACTCCTACCTCTTTGGACCTTTTCTTCCTATTTTACATTATCAATTATTCATTCTAATCATTGGTACCTTTTAGGTATACAATATAAGGACATTCATCATTTGAAATTTTCAACTTTACATAGTCTCTCTTGGTTCTTGTTTTTCACCCTTACCCAGCCCTCCCTTCAAGCCCTCCAGCTCTCCCTATTTACAAAGATTTTGTTCCTATTTTTCCATTTTCTCATATTAATCCCATTCCCTTCTATCCTTTCCCTTAGCCCTCCCACTTCCTTCCCCTTTGCGCCTTTTCTTCCTAGTTCACATTACCTATTATACATTTACTCCTTATTTACACTTTCAGTTTCTCACACCAGAGAAACTATTCGGTATTTACACATCTGTGTCCTATTTATTTCACTTAAGAGTATTGCCTCAATGTGCATCCACTTAGCTATAAATGTCTCTAATTTCTCATTTTTTATGGCTGAGTAGTACTCCATTTTATAAAAAAAACCCACATTTTCTTTATCCAGTCTCCAGTTGATGGGCATTTGGGCTGTTTCTAAGTTTTAGCTATTACAAACTGCATGGCTATGAACATGGGTGCACATATATCACTGTGGTATGATTCTTTTAATTCTTTGGGGAAGATCCCCAGCAGTGGAATAGCAGGGTCAAATGGGATTTCCAGTCCTAGTTCTTTGAGGTATCTCCATATTGACTTCCACAGTGCTTGCACCAGCCTACACTCTCACCATCAGGGGAGCAGGGTTCCTCTTTCCACACAGCCCTGCCACCATTTGTTATTGGTTGATTTCATGATAGCAGCCATTCTTTCTAGAGTGAAGTGGAATCTCAGCATTGTTTTTGTTTGCATCTCTCGAATGACCAGTGACGTTGAACATTTTTTCATGTATTTATTTGCTATTTCTACTTCTTTGTGTGAGAAATGTCTGTTCATTTCAGATGCCCATTTTTGGACTGGGTCTTTAAATTTGGGAGGTCTGATCTTTTTAAGTTCTTTATAGATTCGAGATAGTAGACCTTTGTCTGAGAAAGAGCAGGTGAAGTTTTTTTCCCACATTGTGGGGTGTCTCTTCACACTGATGGTGGTTTCTCTTGCTGTGCAGAAGCTTTTTAATAAGAAGCGATCCATTTGTTGATTGTTTGTGCTAGTTCATGGGCAACTGAGGTTTTGTTCATAAAATCTTTTCCTGCACCAATGTCTTCAAGGGTTCTACCTAACCTCTGTTCCAACTGGTTCAGAGTTTCTATTTTAATATTTAGATCTTTAATCCATTTTGATTTTAGTTTAGTGCATGGTGAGAGATACAGGTCTAGTTTTAATCTTTGGCAAGTTGAAGCCGAACTTTTCCAGCACCATTTATTAAAGAGGCTATCTTTCCTCCAGTGAGGGTGTTTGGCTCCTTTGTAGAAGATGAGATGGCTGAGTGTGCCTGGCGTTGTTTCTGCATCTTCTAATCTGTTGGACTGGTCCTCAAGTCTGTTTCTTTGCCAGTACCATGCTGTTTTTATCACAGTAGCTTTGTAGTATAGTTGCAGGTTGGGGATTGTGATACCCCCTGCCATGTCTCTGTTACCTAGAATTGCTTTTGCTATTCTGGGTCTCTTCTTATTCCAAATGCATTTTTGGATTGTTTTCTCGAGGTCTATGAAGTATGCTGCTGGGATCTCAATTGGAATTGCATTAAATCTATATAGCAGTTTTGGAAGTATGGCCATTTTCACTATATTAATCCTTCCTACCCAGGAGCAGGGGATGTCTGTCCATTTTCTGATATCATCTTCAATCTCGCTTTTCAGAGTGCCATAGTTTTCAGAGAAGAGGTCTTTGATTTCTTTTGTTAGGATGATTCCTATGTATTTCAGTTTTTTGGATGCTATTTTGAAAGGAATTATTTGCCCTATTTCTCTCTCAGTGAGTCTGTCATTGGTGTAGAGGAAAGCTATTGATTTTTGTGTGTTGACCTTGTAACCAGCTACTTGACTGAATTTGGTTATTAAGTCTAGAAGACTTTTGGTGGAGTTCTTGGGGTCTTCTGTATAGAGTATCATGTCATCAGCAAATAATGACAATTTGACTTCTTCATTTCCTATCTTTATTCCTTTTATTTCTTTTTCTTGTCTAATTGTCATGGCTAATGTTTCCAGAACTATATTGAACAAGAGTGGTGATAGTGGACATCCTTGTCTTGTTCCTGATTTGAGTGTGAAGGATTTCAATTTTTGACCATTTAGTATGATATTGGCTGTTGGTTTTTCATAGATGGTTTCTTACAGTTTGAGATAGAGACCATCTATTCCAATGTTTTGTAGGGTTTTTATCATAAATGCATGTTGGATTTTGTCAAATTCTTTTTCTGCATCTATGGAGATAATCACATGGTTTTTGTCCTTGGCTCTATTGATATAGTGTATTACTTTAATTGATTTTCGTATATTAAACCATCCCTGCATCCCTGGGATGAATCCCACTTGATCAGGGTGTATGATCTTCTTGATGATCTTCTGCATTCTATTTGCCAGTATCTTATTAAGGATTTTTGCATCTATGTTGATTAGTGAGATTGGCCTATAGTTCTCTTTTTCAGTTGGGTCTTTCTCTGCTTTGGGGATCAAGGTGATGCTTTCTTCCAGGAAAGAATTTGGGAGGATTGCTTCCCTTTCAATTTCATTGAAGAGTTTAAACAGTAGTGGCAGCAGTTCCTCTCTAAATGTCTTGTAGAATTCAGCAGTGAAGCCATCAGGGCCCAGGCTTTTCTTAGTTGATAAGTTTTTAATTACATTTTCAATTTCATTCGTTGATATTGGGTTGTTCAGAATTTTTTGGTCTTCTTTGTTCAACTTTGGTAATTTATATGTATCTAAGAATCTGTCCATTTCTTCTGTGTTGTCCATCTTATTGGTGTATAGGTTCTGGAAGTAGGTATTGATGATCCTCTGGATTTCTGCTGGGTCTGTTGTAATTTCACCCTTTTCATTCCTAATTGCATGGATTTAGGCCTTTTCTTTCCTTCTTCTGACAAGGTTGGCTAAAGGTTTGTCAATTTTGTTGATTGTTCCAAAGAACCAACTCTTGGCTTCATTGATTTTTTTGTATCATTCTCTTAGTCTCCATTGCATTGATTTCTCCTCTGATCTTTATAATTTCCTCCCTTGTATGAGCTTTGGGGTTGTCCTGCTCTTCTTTTTCTAGAAGCTTGAGGTTCAGCATCAGGTTGTTTAATTGGGCTCATTCTGTTTTCCAAATATGCATATTCACTGCTATGAATTTCCCTCTTAAGACTGCTTTCATTGTGTCCCATAGATTCTGATATGTTGTATTGTCATTGTCATTTAATTGAAGGAACTGTCTGATTTCTTCTTTAATTTCCTCTGTGACTCATTGGTTATTCAGCAGTGTGTTATTCAATTTCCACTTGTTTATGAAATTTTTTGAGTTTCTTTTGCTATGGATTTCCAATTTCATCGCACTATGGTCTGATAATATACAGGGGATAACTTCAATTCCTTTGCACTTACTTAAACATGTTCTGTGTGTGAGTATGTGGTCTATTTTGGAGAATGGCCCATGTGCTGCTGAGAAGAATGTGTATTCTGATTTTGTGGGGTGGAAGACTCTGGAAACATCTGTTAAGTTCATTTGTTCAAGAGTTCGATTGAGTTCTAGTATTTCAGTACTTATTTTTAGTCTAGTTGATCTATCTATTTGTGACAGTGGGGTGTTGAGGTCCCCCACTACAATTGTATTAGTGCGTATATGGCTTTTCATGTCCATTAGTATTTGTTTTATATAGTTGGGTGCACTAGTGTTTGGTGCATAGATATTTATGATTGTCATCTCTTCCTCTTGGATTCTTCCCTTTACAAGGATGTAGTGTCCTTCTTCATCTCTCTTAATTAGTGTTGGTTTGAAATCCACTTGATCTGCAAAGAGGATAGCTACTC